>NC_082699.1:32812575-32905377 GCF_949987515.2 Delphinus delphis | reverse complement strand
ACTGGCACAAAAACAGACACACAGATCAATGGAAGAGAACTGAGACCCAGAAATAAACCCACACATCTATGGTCAATTAATCTACAAAAGGAGCCAAGAATATACGGCAGGAAAAGAAAGTCTCTTCAATAAATAGTGCTGGGAAAACTGGTCAGTTACATGAAAAAGAATGAAATCAGAACATTTTCTCACACCACATACAAAAATAAAATGGATTAAAGACCTACCTAAATATAAGACCAGAAACTATAAACCTCCTAGGAGAGAACAAAGGCAGAACACTCTTTGACATAGATCCAAAAAATATATATTGCAACGATTTATCTCCTAAGGCAAAAGAAACAAGAGCAAAAATAAACAAATGGGGACTAATTAAACTTAAAAGTTTTTGCACAACAAAGGAAGACATTGACAAAATATCTGAATGGAAGAAAATATCTGCATATGATATGACCAATAAGGGATTAATATCTAAAATATATAAACATCTCATACAACTCATTATCACAAAAACAACCAGAGGGCTCCAATCAAGACGGAAGAATAGAAGGATGTGGAGCTCACCTCTTCCCAGAAATACTTCAAAAATACATCTACATGCAGAACAATTCTCACAGAATACCTACTGAATCCTGGCAGATCTCAGACACACAAAAGTGAAAGAAAGATCTCCATGTATCCAGGTAGGATGAAAGAAAATAAAAGGAAGCAGGACAGGACCTGAACCCCTGGAAGGGAGCTGTGAAACAGGAAAGATTCCTGCAACCTGGGAAGCCCCCTCACTGGCAGCAAGATCAGCTGGGACAGGAAGAGAACTTCAGAAGCTCAGAGGAAAGTGCAGCAACCAGTTTCGGCAGGCAGAACAGAGAGAGACCTGCACAGATGGTCCGTGCCACCACCCTGCCCTCCCTAGCCTGATAAGTGCCTCCACTGGTGTGGGTGGGGGCTGGGTGCTGAAACTCGGGTATTAGAGGACAGACCTGGGGACAGGACTGGGATTGGCTGCACAGAGACAGCCTGAAGGGGCTGGAGTTTGGCACAGGCTGCAATCACGGGTGTATGCAGAAGAAGACTGGGCCTGCCATAGAAGTGAAATACCATTTTTAAGCGGCCTGTGAAGGGAGGGGCAGGGCCTGCCATAACAGCCTCTTTCTCAGTGAGCTCTCAGCCAGCTTGGTCCCACCTCTACAAGCTCTGGGAGCACACAGGTGCAAGTGCCAGCATGTTGCCCACAGGCAGAGGTGGGGCTGAAATCAGAGCTGATCTCCAGGGGCCATTCAACTTAGGAAGCAGGGCTGAAATCTGAGCCCTTTCCCCATGGCTATGCAATCCACAGATTTAAACTGTCACCACCAGCTCTGTAAAATCTGCACCTGCAGGACATCCAAGTGGACAATGGGTACTCCCACAGCTGGGACAGGTCTGGCTTTAGAATCTGTGGGCTTATAGGGTGTGCATATGTGGAGGCATGGCCAGGGTCTGGGCTGTTTCCATAGCTCCCATGGTGGGTCCAAGTGTGCAACAACTGTGGCCCTGTTACCTGATTTCAGTGGATCTGTGCCTATGGATCTGCATTGATGGTTTTGTGAAAGCAACACCTGAGGGACACCAGGGCCGATTTCTGGCATTCTCACAGTTGAGGCAGGTCTGAGGGAAGTGCCAACAACAGTGTACTTTGTGAGGCGGGTGGTAGGTGACACCACAGAGCACACTCCCCAGTGGACAGCTCCAGCAGAGGAATACTTAGTGGCTTCTCACTCAGTGGGAGTGCTCCAATCCTGCCTACCTCAAACCACAGCTCACAAACAGATATGGGGCCTTCCAGTCCAACAACTAGGGAGCAGATCCTGCCCCCAACAGGGCTGTGACAACCATAGAGCAAAGAGGAGGCCCCATTCAACATTCAGTGCAAGCTCTAGCTAGACACCACAACAGTCACATCCCCGAATGAGGGGATAACAGCCAGCACACACTGAGAAAAGAGGTCACAGGCATCCATACTAAAAACAGCCCTCACACCAAAAAACATTAAACCCATGCAGGCTACACAGGGATGTTCCCATGCAAAAATAGCCCTCCAAGACCACAATAGATAACTGTTTCTCCTAAACTCATAGAGTAAGAGAAATAAAAGTAAAGTGAAGAAGATGAGGAACCACTCCCAATGAAAAGATCAAGAGAATTCCCCTGAAAGAACAAACAAACTGACTTCTTCAGTCTAATAGAAACTGAGTTCAAAAAGGAGATAATGAAAATATTGAAGGAATTAAGAGAAGCTATCGACAGAAATGTGGATTACTATAAAAAGGAACTAGAAACTATAAGGAGGAGCCAAGAAAAATTAGAAAATTCATTTGCAGAGATGAAATCTGAACTAAAGGCAATGAATAGCAGAATGAATAATGCAGAAGAAGGAATAAGTGATCTGGAAGATAGAATAATGGAAATCAGCCAATCAGAACAGCAGACAGAAAGCCAAATTAAAAAAAAATGAAAGCAATATAAGAGACCTATGGGATAATATAAAGCATGCCAGTCTATGCATAATAGGGATTCCAGAAGGAGAAGAAAGATAAAAGGGGATCAAAAATGTAGTTGAAGAAATTATGGCTGAAAACTTCCCAAACCTAAAGAAGGAAACAGATATCCAGGTACAGGAAGCACAGAGGGACCCATACAAGATAAACCCAAACAGACGTACACCAAGACATATTATAATTAAAATGGCAAAAGTTAAAGAGAGGATTCAAAAAACAGCAAGAGAAAAACAAAGAGTTTATTACAAGGAAACCCCCTCAAGGCTATCAGCCGATTTCTCTACAGAAATGTTGCATGCCAGAAGGGAGGGGGAAAATATATCCAAAGTCTTGAAAGGGAAAATTCTGCAATCTAAAATACTCTACCCAGGAAGATTAACATTTAGAATAGAAGGAGAGATAAAGAATTTCTCAAACAAAAGCTAAAGGAATACAGCAATACTAAACCTATCCTTAAAAGAAATATTGAAATGTCTTTTCTAAATAGAAAAGAAGCAAGAACCTATAGGAATGAGAAAATCACAATTGGAAAGTATATCACTTAAATTAAGCTAGTATACAGATTAAAAAAAGAAAAAATCAAAAAAAATTTGTGAAAGCAATGGTAACCACAATGAACAGCAAGATGATAAACATGAAGATTTAAAAGAGGACATCAAAATCATAAAATGTTGGGGAGGAGAGTACGAAAATGTAGGGTTTTTTTTCAGAATGTGTTTGAGCCTATATGACTATCAGTCTAAAGCAAGTAGATATAGCAAGGGGTTAACATTTTTGAAAAACAGGTAGCCACAAATCAAAAACATGCAATAGGTTCACAGAAACCAAAAAAGAACACAAACATAATACAAAAGGAAGGCATCAAAGTACAAAAGAAAAAACAAAAAGAAACAAAGAAATACAGAATCAACTGGAAAGCAAGGTTTAAAATGGCAATAAATACATATCTATCAATAATCACCTTAGATGTCAATGGACTAAACACTCCAATCAAAAGACATAGAGTAACAGATTGCATTAAAAAAAATAAGAGCCTACAATAGTCTCCCTACAAGAGATCCACTTTAGGTCAAAGATCACACATAGATTGAAAGTGAGGGGATGGAAAAAGATACTTCATGCAAATGGAAACGATAAATTGGGGGTTGAAATACTCATATGATACAAAATAAACTTCGAAACAAAGGCCATTAAGAAAGAAAAAGAAGGACACTATATAGTGATAAAAGGATCAGTACAAGAAGAGGATATTACACTTGTCAACATATATATATGCACCCAATATAGGAGCACCCAAATACATAAAACAAATACTAACTGATATAAAGGGAGAAATTGATGGAAATACAATAATAGTAGGAGACTTTAACACCCCACTCACATCGGTGGCAGAACTTCTAGACAGAAAATCAATATGGCAACAGAGATCCTAAATGATGCAATAGAACAATTAGACTTAACTGATATTTTTGGAACATTACATCCCCAAAAAAGCAGAATACACATTGTTTTCAAGTGCACATGGAACATTTTCTAGGACTGACCACATACTAGGGTACAGAAAAAACCTCAGCCAATTTAAGAGTATAGAAATTATTTCAAGCATTTTTTTTTACCACAGTGACATGAAGCTAGAAATCAACCACAGAAAAGTAAATGAGAAAACAAAACAAAATGATTACATGGAAACTAAACAACATGCTACTAAAAGACCAAAGGGCCAACGATGAAACCAAAGAATAAATTTAACAATACCTTGAGATAAATGACAGTGAATACACAACCATACAAAAATTTACGGAATGCAGCAAACGCAGTTCTTAGATGGATGTTCATAGTGATACAGGTCTTCCTCAGAAAACAAGCAAAATCTCAAATAAACAACCTAACCTACCTCCTAAAATAATTACAAAAAGAAGAACAAACAAAACCTAAATTTAGCAGAAAGAAGGAAATAATAAAAATCAGAGGAAATAAAAGATATTTAAAAAGCAATAGAAAGAGAAATCAATAAAACCAATAGCTGTTTCTTTGAAAGGGTAAACAAAATTGACCAACTTCTGAGTAGGCTCACCAAGAAGAAAAGATAAATAATCCAAATAAACAAAATAAAAAATGAAAAAGCAGAAATAATAACCAATACCACAGAACTACATAAACCATAAGAGAATACTATGAACAATTGTATGCCAACAATTGGACAGCCTTGAAGAAATGGACAAAATTCTAAACATTTACAGTCCACCAAAACTGAATCAGGAAGAAATAGATTATTTGAACAGACTGATCACTCACATATACACACACATATATGTATATATGTGTCTCTATATAAACACACAGAGTATATATGTAAGTAATTATATATATACATATATACATATGCACATAATATTTTGAGCTATTTTAGGGTAAGTTACACATGTATAATAGTTTGACCCTTTATCCCTAAATATGTCAGTGTGTGTTTCCTAAGAATAGGGTTTTCCTCTTACATTTTCACATCATAGTACAGTTATCAACTTCATAAATTTACATGAATATAATCCTTTAACCTACAGTGCATCTTTCAATTTTGTCAGTTTCTTAATAATGTCTTTATAGAATAACCCCAACCAGCTCCTCCAGGAGACAGTCAACTGGGTCTGTGACTAAGCTCCAGTTAAAAGTCTAGAAACCAAAGCTTAGGTGAGCTTTCCTGAACGCAAATTCTTCATGTCTATTAGCACACGTCATTGATGAGAGGAGTTAACACTGTCCATGACTTCACCAGGAAGGGACAGCTGGATGATCCGTGTTTGGAGACCTTCTAAAGTCTACCAATTGCATTTTTTCCTTTGTCTGATTTTAATTGGTATTCTTTCATTGTAATAGGCTATAGCCATGAGTATAATAGCTTTCAGTGATATTTGTCAGTTTTTCTAGAAAATTATCAAACTTGCGGGTGGTCTTGGGGATCTCTGAACTTGTAATTTGTGTCAAAAGTGAGAGTGATTAGGGAAATGCCCAGACTCTTTAGATGGTGTCAGAAGAAAGGGCGGTATTGTAGACAGTTCTCTAGCATCACAGTATTACATTGACCTGCCCCAACTATCAGAAGTGCCCTGTGGTACCTCAGACACCTGGAAAAGGTCACCAAACTTAAGTTTGCTTACACTGAAATTGCCTTTACTGGGTGGGTTCTGTAATTTAATCTCAAACAAAAGATTGCTCTCAAAACACAAGCCTATTGCTTTTGTTCTGAGGGTATTTTAATAGTTGTCTCCAAAAGATGTGAGGACATGTACCATATGACCTGCTCTACTAGATAGCCTAATGACAGTTTTGGGAGAAAGCTTTCTGGGTGCAGCTCTTGTTACCTCATTGCTGATTTTATGAGTTAGTGGGAGGTAAGGAAGAGCAATTCGATAGGATAAGACATGCTGGGTTTAAACCAATTTCTACCCCCCAAAACACCTTTGGAGACTTTTCATACTATAATATAGCACGTACTTGAGAAATAGTTAATATTTTTCCATAGTGAATCTTGCTAGTGAGGGAGGGAAATACTACTAAAAGGAATAGCAGTCTAAAAATTGATTCAAACAAATGTGCCATTAGAAGCATGCAGTTAAAGTAGTGAGTAAAGATGTGATGCTTTATTTCTTACAATTCTTTCTATGAACATCCATATTTTAGGACCCATAAAAAGGATCAATGGATGTTCTTTCTTTTTTATTAAATTTGTAAATCATTGGAAAATATACAAGCCCACACTTCTTTGCTCATATCCCGTTCATCTGTGAGAGAGGGTGAAAATAATGGCTGAAGATGGTTCCCATCTTTGTCAGAGTCATATATCCTATTGATTGCTTGTTTCCAACAAATGGTGATGAGCCATAAACTCTAAAGCCCTCCATGCCCCATCTCCTTAACATTCTCCTCATAACAACCAGAATCAGGTCCATTCTATCTGCTTTTGTGATTTTAATCATTAGTTTGTAATTTTAATACCATCCATTTTGCTATCAACACGATATGTAAGAGTTTTTTTGGACGAAGAAAAATGAACATTTTGCATTTTAAAATTGCATTTAATAATTTAGAACCACCATGGGTTTCTGTTCTTAGAAACTGCAACCAGATCTCATATCAGCAGATTTGATTATTGAAAGCACAGAGTAAAAGTTGCATTATAATGTATAAAAATGCTGATGAAGAGCAATGGAGTGCTGTGTGGTACAGCTTTGATTTACAGATCAACTAGGGTGGCCAGTTATTGATCATTACCTGTGAATTATTGATACCCTGAGATCAGTGAAATGGTTTCTTTTCAGCTTGTCTCAATTTACACTTCCTTCAAAGAATGCAGGTTTTGTTTGTAGGACTGTCTTTGTTTGACTTCCCTGAAACCTAATGGTTCACAGTACTTGTTAGAAGAGGATTCTATTGCATCTTGATATTTTAGGTAAATAAAAGTGTCTCCTTGGAAGGAAAGTCTTTCCGTTCAGTGTAGTAGTATTACCCCTTTGTATCAGATTCTTGTAGGGTCCTGGTTCTTTTAATATGAATTTGCCTTAATCATGTAACAACCTTTCCCACTTTTCTTGACCAAGTGACATTAGAGGTATTTTTTTCTTTTCTTCCTTCCTTCCTTCCTTCCTTCCTTCCTTCCTTCCTTCCCCCCTCCCTCCCTCCCTCCCTCCCTTCTTTCTTTTTTCTTTCTTTCATTCTTTCTTTCTTTCTTTTTCTTTCTTTCTTTCTTTCCCTTTCTTCCTCCCTCCCTTCCTTCCTCCTCCCCTCCCTCCCTTCCTTCCACCCTTCCTTCCTTTTCCTGTCTCTCTTTCTTTCTATCTTCTTTCTGATGTGAAAAAGTTGTCAAGTGACAATTAAAACCATCATTATTTCACCCCAAATCAGAACCTTGAAACCACTTTTAAGTATACACTCCCCTTTACTCTTCTTGTGCAATTAGTTATCAAGCTGTATTGATAGTTTTCCTTGATATCTCATCAGTCTTTTCCCCCTTATTCTAATTGTTGCTACCATAATTAAGCACTTGCAATAATCAGCTATTTTCACTATCTGGAGTCCTGGCTCTCTATAATACATGATGTTCTCCACTTATAAATTTCAAAGGTTCAGCCCCTGACGTTGAATGCAAAATACTACAATCAGATTTTGATCTGATTTTTAGAGGAAATCTATGATTAGAGAAAAGTTAAAGATTCCTTCTGTAAATCATCTTCTGGCACATTGCTTTAAATTTTTAACACTATTCTATACAAGTCTGTATGGATGTTCAGAGTGGACAGCTCATCTGTGCAATAGGATGTTTTATTCTAGATCAAAGAACAATTACCACTCTTAGTATGTGAGATATTTTAATGGTTATATTTAAACAGTTTCTTTTCTTTAAAGTTTTTGTTGTCTATTCAAAATCATCAGTGAACTCAAATGCCAATCAACAGGGGCTTGGTTGAATCAATAATGCTGTATCTGCAAAGTAGAAAACTATGTAACTATTAAAAGAGATAAATCTACCTGGCTTAACAGAGAAAAATCCCCAAGATGGATTGTCAAATAAGAAAGCAAGCTATGAGGGATTTTAGAGTAGATACACAATTTAGTTGAGAAAATAAGTATGTGTTTACATATGTACATATGTATGTACAGACAAAGTTTGGAAGGCTATACCCTATTTTATTAAAAAACATTTACCTCTTAGAAGTAAATGTAAATAGATTTTTTAAAATTTATACATTTAATTACTGATTGAAATTTTCATTAGGAGCTTGTATCACTTTTATATGCAACATTGAAAGAAAAAAATGACATATACCATGAACGTTTGTAACTATATAAGCAAGTCTAAAGTTAATATTCAAAGCTCCTCATAATTTAGCCTCTGCTGATATTTCCACCATTACTGTTCACTTTGTTAGGATCAGTTGCAGTTTGCTTCTGGTTTACTAACTCTGTTTTGGCCAAAGCAATCTCCCTTTTCCTGAATATGCCTCATGTGAGTGTATAGTAATGTCTCTGAACACCTCCATTCACAGGGAGGAATCCTGGACTCCTTTACATGCTAGCATGTGTTCTTCCATCATGTTTTCACATACCTAACACTCCTGCCTACCGATACCAAGAGCAGAATTGACTGAACGACAGGGATTGTGTACCACTGCCATTGTTTTCTCCAGATCCCTGTGCAACCTGTAATTTACATAATTTATTTAGATTGCCCCATGTTTTCTTTTCTTTTCACATGTTTGTTGGAGTATAAATGCTTTACAATGTTGTGTTAGTTTCTGCTGTACAACAAAGTGAATCAGCTATATATCCCCATATCCCCTCCCTCTTGAGCCTCCCTCCCACCCTCCCTATCCCACCCCTCTAGGTCATCACAAAGCACCAAGCTGACCGCCTTGTGCTATGCAGCAGCTTCCTACTAGCCATCCGTTTTATGTTTGGTAGTGTATATATGTCAGTGCTACTCTTTCACTTCATCCCAGCATCGCCTGCCCCCTCCCCTGTGCCCTCAAATCCATTCTCTATGTCTACGTGTTTATTCCTGCCCTGCCACTAGGTTCATCAGTACGGCTTTTTAAAATTCTATATATATGTGTTAGCGTACGGTATTTGTTTTTCTCTTTCTGACTTGCTTCACTCTGCATGATGGATTCTAGGTCCATCCACCTCACTACAAATAACTCAATTTCATTCCTTTTTATGGTGGAGTAATATTCCGTGTATATATATATATGCGCCACATCTTCTTTATCCATTTATCTGTTGATGGACACTTAGGTTGCTTCCATATCCTCACTATTGTAAATAGAGCTGCAATGAACTTTTTGGTACATGACTCTTTTTGAATTATGGTTTTCTCAGGGTATATACCCAGTAGTGGGATTGCTGGGTCGTATGGTAGTTCTATTTTTAGTTTTTTAAGGAACCTCCATACTGTTCTCCATAGTGGCTGTATCAATTTACATTCCCACCAGTAGTACAAGAGGATTCCCTTTTCTGCACACCCTCTCCAGCATTTATTGTTTGTAGATTTTTTGATGATGGCCATTCTGACCAGTGTGATGTGATACTCCTTGTGGTTTTGATTTACATTTCTCTAATGATTAGTGATGTTGAGCATCCTTTCATGTGTTTGTTGTCAATCTGTATATCTTCTTTGGAGAAATGTCTATTTAGGTCTTCTGCCTATTTTTGGATTGGGTTGCTTGTTTTTTTGATATTGAGCTGCATGAGTTGTTTGTATGATTTGGAGATTAATCCTTTGTCAGTTGCTTCATTTGCAAATATTTTCTCCCATTCTGAGGGTTGTCTTTTCGTCTTGTTTATGTTTTCCTTTGCTGTACAAAAGCTTTGAAGTTTCATTAGGTCCCACTGGTTTATTTTTGTTTTTGTTTCCATTTCTCTAGGAGGTGGGTCAAAAGGGATCTTGCTGTGATTTATGTCATAGAGTGTTCTGCCTATGTTTTCCTCTAAGAGTTTGATGGTGTCTGGCCTTACATTTAGGTCTTTAATCCATTTTGAGTTTATTTTTGTGTATGGTTTTAGGGAGTGTTCTAATTTCATTCATTTACATGTAGGTTGTTTATTTGAGATGTTTCTTGTTTTTTAAGGTAGGATTGTATTGATAGAAACTTCCCTCTTAGAACTGATTTTGCTGCATCCCATAGGTTTTTGTGTCATCATGTTTTCATTGTCATTTCTTTCAAGGTATTTTTTTATTTCCTCTTTGATTTCTTCAATGATATCTTGGTTATTTAGTAGTGTATTGTTTAGCGTCCATGTGTCTCTATTTTTTGCACATTTTTTCCTGCATTTGATATTTAGTCTCATAGCGTTGTAGTTGGAAAAGATACTTGATACAATCTGAATGTTCTTAAATTTACCAAGGCTCGATTTGTGACCCAAGATATGATCTACCCTGGAGAATGTTCCATGAGCACTTGAGAAGAATGTTTATTCTCTTGTTTTTGAATGGAATGTCCTATAAATACCAATTAAGTCCATCTTGTTTAATATATCATTTAAAGCTTGTGTTTCGTTATTTATTTTCATTTTGGATGATCTGTCCATTGGTGAAAGTGGAGTGCTAAAGTCCCCTACTATGATTGTGTTACTGTCGATTTCCCCTTTTATGGCTGTTAGTATTTGTTTTATGTATTGAGGTGCTCCTTTGTTGGGTGCATAAATATTTACAATTGTTATATATTTTACTTGGGTTGATCCCTTGATCATTATGTAGTGTCCTTCTTTGTCTCTTGTCTTTGTTTTAAAGTCTCTTTTGTCTGATATGAGAATTGCTACTCCAGCTTTCTTTTGATTTCCATTTGCATGGAACATCTTTTTCCATTCCCTCACTTTCAGTCGGTATGTGTCCCTAGGTCTGAAGTGGGTCTCTTGTAGACAGCATAAATATGGGTCTTGTTTTTGTATCCATTCAGCCAGTCTGTGTCTTTTTGTTGGAGCATTTAATCCATTTACATTTATGGTAATTATTGATATATATGTTCCTATTACCATTTTCTTAATTGTTTTGGGTTTATTATTGTAGGTCTTTTCCTTCTCTTGTGTTTCCTGCCTAGAGAAATTCCTTTATCATTTGTTGTAAAGCTGGTTTGATGGTGCTAAATTCTCTTAGCTTTTGCTTGTCTGTAAAGGTTTTAATTTCTCTGTCAAATCTGAATGAGATCCTTGCTGGGTAGAGTCATGTTGGTTGTAGGTTTTTCCCTTTCATCACTTTAAATATGTCCTGCCATTCGCTTCTGGCTTGCAGAGCTTCTGCTGAAAGATCAGCTGTTAACCTTATGGGGATTCCCTTGTGTGTTATTTGTTGCTTTTCCATCACTGCTTTTAATATTTTTCTTTGTATTTAATTTTTGATAGTTTGATTAATATGTGTCTTGGTGTGTTTCTCTTTGGGTTTTTCCTATATGGAACTCTCTGCACTTCCTGGACTTGATCGACTATTTCCTTTCCCTTGTTAGGGAAGTTTTTGACTCTAATCTCTTCAAATATTTTCTCAGATCCTTTCTTTTTCTCTTTTTCTTCTGGGACCACTATAATTCGAATGTTGGTGTGTTTAATGTTGTCCCAGAAGTCTCTGAGACTGTTCTCAGTTCTTTTCATTTTTTTTTCTTTATTCTGCTCCCTGGCAGTTGTTTTCACCATTTTATCTTCCAGCTCATTCATCCATTCTTCTGCCTCAGTTATTCTGCTATTGATTCCTTCTATAGTATTTTTAGTATCAGTTATTACATTGTTCATCACTGTTTGTTTGCTCTTTAGTTCCTTTAGATCCTTGTTAAATGTTTGTGTTTTTCTCCATTCTGTTTCTGAGATTTTGGATCATCTTTACTGTCCTTACTCTGAATTCCTTTTCAGGTAGGTTGCATATTTTGTCTTCATTTATTTGGTCTTGTAGGTTTTTACCTTGCTCCTTCATCTGTAACATATTTTTTTGTTGTTTCATTTTTTTTTTGATGGAAGGGGCTGTATTCCTGTCTTACTGGTTGTTTGGCCTGAGGCTTCCTTCAATGGAGTTTGCAGGAAGTTAGGTAGAGCCGGACCTTGGTGCCGAGATGAGGACCTCCAGGAGGCCTCACCTCAATTAATATTTCCTGCATCTGAGGTTCTTTGTTAGTCCAGCAGCTTGGACTTGGTGCTCCCACCACAGGAGCTCGGGCCTGACCTCTGGCCTGGGAACCAAGAACCTGCAAGCTGCATGGCATCATTAAAAAAAAAGAATAAAAAAGAATAAAAGGAGCAGTACAATAACAAAGAATAAATATAAAATTAGAACAATAAAAAATGTATTAGGAAAAATAAATATATAATTGAAACAACTGCAACTGCAACAAGGGAAAACAAAACCACACCAGAAAAAAGAAAAAAAAGTGGTGGCGGGGAACAACCCAAAAGGAGCAGAACAATAACAAAGTATAGAGAATAAAATAAAATTAGAAAAATAAAAGGTTTGTTAGAAAAAATAATTATATTAATGAATTAACAAGAAGAAGGTAAAACAGCACCCTGACCTAAAAGAAGAGAAAAGGAAAAAAAAAAATAAAGGCCTTGGCTATTGGGGGTGGAGTTTAGGTGGGGGGGGGTGGAACTTAGGCAGGGGCAGGGTTTAGGGTTGGGTGGGTCCTAGCCAGGGTGGTGAAGTTTGAGTGTGGGACTGGGCCTCTGCCTAGGACCTACACAGAATGGGAGAGGCAGCACATCCAAAGGGGTTCTCAGGAGTGTGGTTTCGGGAGTTTGGAGGTAGGGCCATGGGTGAGGGTGTGTGTGCGGGGTTTAGGCCCAGGGTGTTTGGAGGGGGTCTCAGAAGGGGTCTCCGAGTGTAGAGGTGGGGCCCTGGGTGGGGGTGTAGGGGCAGCGCTTGGGCTCTACCTGGTAGGAGGGAGGCTCCCAGGACAGAGGATTAAGCCTGGGAGCCCAGCAGGCTCCCCGATGCCTAAGTGGGCAGGGAAAGCGCTGGCCGTGTTCCTTTCTGTTCCTCTACGTCCTCCCCCATGGTCTCCCCCAGGGTCTCCACAGTCGCCGCTGGACCCCTAACTGTGGGCTGGTCCCACTGAGTGTAGGAACTCCTCCCCCCACCCATTTGCCCCTCAGGGGTGCAGGTCCCAGAGGTCTGGCCTTTACTTTTGCTCCCCCTTTCCTCCCTCCCACTCCCTCAGGACCCACGCAGCTGGAGGGGTTTAGGTGGGCAGAGGATCAGGTCCGGGATTTCATCAGGCTTCTGGGGCCCAAGAGGGTAGGGGAAACCTAGCCACCCTCCCTTTTGATCCTCTGCCCTCTCAGTGGTCCCCCAATTTCCCCCTCCAGGTGTGGGATCTCTTCCTCTCCCCCAGCTGCCCCTCAGGGGCGCCAGTCCAGTCCCACCTCCACTTCTCCTCCCCACTCACTCTCCCCACGCCCCATGTCGTACTCGGTTGCTGGGGGTTCCTCCCGTCCCCTTAGGCGTCCGTGGTCCCCTACCGGTGCCTGGTAGGTGCCCTAGTTGTGCCAAGATGCGAATTCCATGCCCTCCTAGTCTGCCATCTTGACTCCCCCATATTTTCTTTAGTGCTTTATAAGGGTAACTGTGTAATTAAGTAAGAAAAGTGAAACCACTGATATAAGTCAGTTCTGTATTCACTTTAATAACTGTTAGAACAAAATAGCTGTTAAAATATCTTACACACTGAAAGTGGTAATTGTTTTTTGATCTATGATTATGTATCTTTTGGCACAGAGAAGCTGTCCACTCTGACCATTCATGTAGCCCTGTTTGGAATAACTTTAAAATGCTTATCTTAGATTTCTAAGTGCTTAAGGCCAATGTCCCGTTTAAAAAACATTCTTCCATACAGGTCCAGTGACCCCTTTTCAGCACCTTACTTATCTTTCTATGCCTTAGTTCTTCATTTGGTGATAACAGTAGTTCCTACCTGATAGAGTTGTTATGTGATTATATGAGGTAATGATATTTCGAATGTGCTTAAAATAGTTGTTTGGCATGTATTAGTGATGTTTCATTTAATCCTCACTTGGGACTTATCTTGAGAGCTTAGTAAAACACCATTCAAATATAGCACTTAAAACAGTGCCTGGCACACAGTAAGTATTCAGAATAATTTATGGAAATGATTCTTCTTAATTTTTTTCTCCTCGTCTGAATCCTCCCCAGCCACATTTCACAAAAGTATCTTAGCACCTTTTGTGCTCTTTTGTCTCAGGGCAGGCTTGTATTTCAGTGCTAACTTGCAGAAATTTCCTGGAAGATATATTCCTCTCCTGGGTTTTGATCTTTAAAGGCTGAGCATCCTGAAAAGATGATACTAAGTGCCTATGTTTAGGATTGGAATTTTGGAGGATGCACATTGATGGTGACAGGATTTGGGAAGGAATGGGAAGCAGTTTGAAGGTGAGATTCTAGAGGCTCCTAGTCTCAGCGTACATCCCCAGGTACATACATGGCGTAAAATCAAATAGCTTTTAGATTATAGACTTGCATAATGAGGATTTCTGCTGTGGCCGCAGAAGACTGCAAGATGAAGCCCTTTCTCTAGAATGTCCTAAATTATGGGTGAACCCTGAAGGTGATACACCCAGCAATGGCAGAGATCAGAATTTCCTAGCAGCCCAATAGGCTTTTGAGGCTGAATATAATTTGATTAAATGAAAATAAAATCATTGATCATTCTTGCATACCCTATAAAATAAGATTCACAGCCCTTAACCAGAGAAATTGGGTCCTTTTATAGGCTAACTTTGTCCCTGTCAAACTGGGGTATGCACCTCCTGATGATCCAGAAGAACAGTTGAATATTTAATAATCTGAGCTCCAGGATCCATTACCCATCTAATAGCTGCTCTTTGGAGGAAATGCAAATGACTTTTTCCTAATCTTTATTCAAGGATGAGTCTTAAAAAGCTCTGGAAACATAAACAGCATGAGCTCCATCGAGAATAGTGCAGAAAAAGCACACATTAAATAGTAAACTAGAAGTAATCTGAAAGAGTGAACGGTGGTCATTTTGAAGTAAAAATTCTAAACCCAGTGGTGGGTGGTAGGACAGATAATGACATATCTAGTCACCACAGACTCCCTAATAAAGCATAAACCTTAGCTTTGTTGCAAGGATGATAATCTCCCTTAATGGGAGCAGCAGACCAGAGGTGTTTAATCACCTAAAATCACTGATGGTAAAATCACCTCATCATGCTTATGGAGGCAAGGATCATTTACACACACTTCAAGTCACCCTTGACAAACAGGCTCTTTGTTGATTTCATTAAGTGCCGAACTTTTCTCACCCAGCTTACCTCAGGATGCACACATTTCATTTCCATGCGTGTTCTGGGAGGACAGTCCATGTCATTTGCCAGCATTTCGGCCAACATATACATAATCAAATGCAGCCACCATGGAACATGGGCTGAGAAACAATCCATCCAGGGTTTAATGAGTAACATTAGCATGCTCTTAAAAGCACTAATAGCAAGTTTCATTACTGTTCATTTTAGTGTCGATGGCAGCTATCCAAAACCTAACTATGTACTAAATTCATTTTAATAAAAGCAGAAAATAATAAATAAAATAAATGATTGTAATTACAAGTTACTTCTAGAAGTTAGACTTATATTAACATGACATTAACACAGAAAAGAAACACTTTCTTCTTTTTTTTTTCCAGATTACAATTTTCTTTTAGGGAACCCTTTCTCTCCTACAGTGACTTTCAATCTAATATTGTCTTCAAATTAATTTTCATTATTTTATTATAAAAGTGATGTTATTATACTTTTTGGGATTTTGATCCTGAGGATCAGAAATTGTTCAGAAGGCATTTGGAGTTTTCTATAAATTTGTTTATATTGACTTTTGCAGTATCCACTCCAACTGCTTTCTTGTGTGCCTTCCTATACTTCTTCCCTTTCCAGTCTCTTCAGGATGTTCCCCAGCTCCTTTACAGCTATGGTTCTGGATGTGATTTTAGTTCTGCAAGTCACACATTCTCACGGGGACATGGATTTGGAATTTTCTGGTGCAGATGGTGGCAGAGGTTCTCAGTTGCTGGAGTCACCAGCTTCAGCGGTATTTCCTGATTTGAGAATCTGCTCCCTCACCATTGCAGAGGCAGTAGCTGTTGTGGCAGCCTGGTGCGGCCAGAACCTCAGTCTAGGGTCTGTTGCTTCCCTTCTCTCTAATTATAAGCTTTTCTACTTCAGGTATCTAGGAAAGATTCTATGCTCTACAGCTGAACCCTGAGTAAGTCTGCCTTGGTGCCTACTTCATAGATTGCAAACATTTTGGTGATTAAATGGGATACTTGCATATAGTTTCCTTAGCCAAATGCCTGGCACAGAGTGAATAATAAATATTAGCTTCTATTTTTCCCCTCATAATGCCTAGGGTGGTTCAATGTGAACCTACCTGATAGAAAAATTAAATCCTCAGTATACTTTTTAGTTACATGGTGGCTACATATGACACAGTAGAGAAAGACATAGAGACAGTGTGTTATAATGGTAGGGCCAGAGAGTGGTGAACAATATTTAGAGTAAAATGATCTAGGTTCAACTCTCAGACCTACTTATTGTTTGGCCTTGAGCAAAGTTTTCTGGGGTTTATTTGTTCTAGCTACAGTGGGAGATGAACTGCGTTTTCTTTAATGTTTCTCAAGTTTTTAAAATTCTGAGACTTATATTCTAGCTTCATTTGCTTCTAATTTTCAGTAATGATTTGAAATAACAAGAATGTTCACTTCTTTAGATGACTCATTGTTTAAGGCATATGAGAGCAAACGATGAAGTTGTTTTTTGTTTTTTTTTTAAGACTTGCCTGATGCTTGCCATCATAAAAGGTGAATTAAGCAATGCAAGGAAGAAAAAAAATAGAGGTGAGGATAGTACATTTAACGCATTTGGGAGGGTAAAGAAAAAAGTCCTCTTAGTTTAGTTTGTCTTATCAGTGACAAACTGAAACTGGTTTTTCATAGTAATACCTGGTCATTGTTCTAAAAATATGAAACTTGAGGCCTGTTTGTTGTTGTTGTTTTTGTTTTTTTACAGTTAGAAACCTTGATTACAGTGCTACATTTAGAAAATTTAGAAAAGGCACTCTGAGGAACTGAAAAATGTAGAAGAAAATAGAATCTCTTAAGGGTGTAGGAAGTAGATACAATCTCTGGCAGAGAAAAGCAGTTTTCACAAAAATATAATAGAGAAAGATAACTGAACTTATTATAAATGCACCTAACTAAAAGGGAAAAATCAGTAGAGGAAAGGAAGTTATCTCCTAGTCTTAAGCTGTTTAAGGTCTTGGTGGATGCCAGGAAAGATGCAAAATGCCATGTATTCTTTTTCTTTCTCTCTCAAAACTACTTTAAAAATCCACGGAAAAGGGCTTCCCTGGTGGCGCAGTGGTTGGGAGTCTGCCTCCCGATGCAGGGGACGCGGGTTCGTGCCCCGGTCCGGGAGGATCCCACATGCCGCGGAGCGGCTGGGCCCGTGAGCCGTGACCGCTGAACCTGCACGTTCGGAGCCTTTGTTCCGCAACGGGAGAGGCCACAGCAGTGAGCGGCCCGCGTACCGCCAAAAAAAAAAAAAAAAAATCCACGAAGACATCAAGCCTGCCTTTTAGCTATTAAAATTGAATTTTAAAAAAATGACATGGGTTCAGATTTGGAATGACATTATTGACTAGTTACTCTTCTTTTCATACAAATGATAGCAGTATCAGTGTTTGAATCTGGCCCATTTGGTTACGAGGAAGAATTCAGTCAGATTATTGCAGTGGACAAATGGTTGTTATAATTACATATGGACTCTGACTGGACCTGGAAGCTTAGGCATAGAGAGAAATATTTTGCTCCCTCTCTGAGTCTTTGGTGCTCTGTGTCCATCTGCTGTATTCCCCATTCCAGCCTCTGGAACTTATCTGCTGACGCTGGTTTTCTACATCTTCATTGTCCAGCTTGCGTATTTGCGTAGGTTACTTCTTCTAGATTATCTTTGTCCCCTTTCTACAGCACACATTTTTTTCTCTAACTTGTATTTTAATCTCATGTATAACATAGGAAGCCTTGCCTCTGTTGGCGTAAGGAAAGCATTTTCCTCTTTTCTCCTCAGAGCAACTCCTTCATTTGGGAATATGTAACTAATATGATTGAGGGAATTGGGACCTGGGCTGCCAAGAATTTACCACTCGTTCTTATTCTCATTCTCTTGTTCTTTCTGTTTCTCACTAGTTTCACTTCAGAGGGAAAGAAAGAAATCCTTTTTTTTTTTTTCTTGGCCGCACCACGCAGCATGGGGGATCTTAGTTCCCCAACCAGGGATTGAACCCACAGTGGAAGTGCATAGTCTTAACTGCTGGACCACCAGGAAAGTCCTGAAAGAAGTCTTGATTTTAAATTCCAAGCTGTATTCTGGCTTTACCAGAATGACAGCTATTAAATTTTCCCTTTTGATTTCTATGTATATTGATCTACTGGTTCAAGATCCATAGGGCAGTGATTCTCAACTGCAAGTGATTTTGTCAGGGGACATTTGACAATGTCAGAAAACATTTGTGATTGTCAGGACTGAAGAAGGAGATTCTACTGGCTTCTGGTCATTAGAGTTCAAGGATGCTGCCAAACATCATTCAATGCCCCAGGTAACAACCCGCGTTAAAAATAACAATAATAATACTGCTATATTTAAAATAGATAACCAACAAGGAGCTACTGTATAGCACCAGGAACTCTGCTCAATACTCTGTAATAACTTATATGGGAAAAAAAATTCGATGAAGAGTAGATACATGTATATGTACAACTGAGTCACTTTGCTGTACACCTGAAGCTAACACAGCATTGTTAATCAACTATACTCCAATATAAAGTAAAAATTAAAAAAATTTTTTCTAGCCCCAAATATCAGTAGTGCCAAAGTTGAAAACTTCTGCCATACGAGAAGTAAAGGGTTTGAGATTAATTATTGCCTTTTTATTCAAAAACTATTTTATTACCATTTCTAACTATCTAATCTCTCAATTACACCCTTCCAGATTCCCAGGGAAAGATATGAATGGTGAAGCCTATTTTTGAACTAGGCTCCACAAAGCACAGACTTCTGCCAGTCCAAGGGTTCAGGTTCCTTAGTCCAACCTGAACAACTATGATTCACAAGGTATCAGCTATGATTATAAAATAAAACATGGACTTGTTAGCTCTTGTCTCTAAAAAAGGTAAATAATTTTTTTAGAAGGAGATGTGATTAGGTAGGAATCATAAAACATGTTCAGACCAAAAAAATAAAATATAATTTCCTTAATACTTAATAACTTTTAGTTGATGACAAAAATCAAGTGAGTCTTCTATCATGTATATTTTAAGCCAATATGATTCAGTAATATTGTTTTGGATATTCAGTTACTATATTTGTGAGAACACTTAATTTTTATTATCTCTGAGAAAAAGGAAAAAACTAATTACATATTGGATTAATTTGTGAGTGTCCTATTCCTTAGGTACCCTGGGGGTCCATAATTCTTACTTCCAGGAACTCTTTGTAAGCCTTTTTTCCAGAAAAGAGTTTCAGACCAGGAATGCAGAGGCAAAGCAGAACACATTGTAGATGCTAATATTCACTGGAAGAGGAGCAAGGGAGCTGTTTTCAAAGGAGTGAGAAGGAGTGTTGTGCACAGATTCTGTTATGACTTTAATGGAAACAGTGCATGTAATTCCCACACAGCTTGCTGAGTACTTGCCCCTGAGAATATAGTGATTAGAATGAATGATGTGCTGGGATTAAAACACTTTACTGTTTAGTTCTATTTGTTGGGAAACATTTACTGATTCTAGCCCTGGTTTCCCTTATGATATGATTAGGCAGAGAGGAGTCACTTTCCTGAGGAAACTGAGGTCACAGTGTTCTCTCACGATATAAAGCTCATGAGGTATGTGGAAGAGCTGAGATCATGGATTTGGAAAGGATCGCCGTAGAGTTGTTAAAATAAAATTTTCCACAGATAACTTACTGATCTAGTTGACTTCTATTCAGTGATTCATGACTTGGGTACTGTTTAATCTAACAGGTAGAAAGGAGCTCTGAAGAGCAGTACAAGGTGAGAGCTTTTTATAGACCAAAGTGAGCAGGGTCAAGGACGATGTACTGGTCATTTGCTAGTGGGTTAATGAGAGTTCCTTTCCTTATATGGAACAAGGAGCTGGATAAGGGTTTGGTAAGCAGGCAAGCATGATTGGTTGGTTGACCTGGGCCTTCCTTTGCTTGGAGAGCCCAGGTAGGGAAACTTAGATAAATTTTGGTTTGCTGATGTGGGGCTTAGCATGAGTGATTCCATCTTGGACCTAATCTGGTTACTTTGACAGAGTCCTTGGCCTATCACATAGTCTTTACTATGCAAATAGGGCCAGTCACTTCAGAATTTTGAGAATTGATCTCAGTATCTTTCTACTGAAGACAATAACTGCTTTCCAGCATTGTGGCAAGACATTTAAGAGCTTCCATCACAGCTCCAGCGCAACTTAACCACTTAACCAGTTCTGTGAATGCTGTCATGTTCTGGAATATTATCGTGCCTCACTTTTCTGTTTTGTAAATTTGGGAAGATTGTATCTGCTTCACAGGGTTTTTTGAGAAAGAAATGAGTTACTAATAATGACTGCAAAGCACTTGTGACAGTGTCTGTCTCAAATATTATTATCATTGTTAATGCACATTGAGCTTTTAGCTCAGTGCTTGAAAACCTGGCAATCATTCAGTCAATGGTAGCTAGTTTTTACACAATGCCCCGTATTATTATTGCTAGAAACAAAGAAAAATAACAATTTATGGCAAGGGAGAATCCAGTAAATGATCTATGAAGGTCTGTTATTGCCTAAACCAACATATGCTTTGTGATAGTGATTAGGCTGGGTGGGAGCCATCAGTCAAGCCGGAAGGATGAGGCAAATGAGGAAACCTTTTCAGAAGACATGTGGATGATTCTAGGGAACTGGATGACGTTTTGGTTGGGGGCATAACTTCACAGTAATTGAACGCTCCCAAAATATCATTTTTAAAGTAAACTTACCTTATTACTGTTAGTTGGAGGCATAAATTTCCACTCTGTGAATGCCCTGTGCATTTGTGGATCCGATTGCAGGGTTAAACAAAATCAACAGAGTCCTTCCATCCCATTCATTTCTAATGCAACCTGTATTGCTACCATAAGCAGCAAAATAAAATCTTTTCCATTTACCTCTGACTCAAAAAGCAGAGGGAGAGGTATTCTGAGATAGTTTAAATAGGGAAATGGAGATTTAGAGGTTAAATGATGGGTTTAATGACAGTGGTACTTCATGTTAGTACAGTATTTCATTTTTCAAAGTATATCCTCATAAATAATCTCCTTGGATCTATACAACTAAATAGAATAGCAACAAGAATATAAGACTGTTATCTCCGTATAACAAATTAGAAAGCTGATGTTTCTCTCTCAGATGTATACTCAGGCTAAACTGGAAACACTGATTCCAGCTCTAAATGTTATGTAGGGGAGCTTTTCTTGCTATCATTGTTAAGCCTACAGCATTTCCCCAGCATTGACTTTATTCTGATTTCTTTAAAAATAAATAAATAAATTCTGATTTCTTTAAAAAAAAATAAATAAATAAAGCCACCTGGGCTTCCCCGGTGGCTCAGTGGTTAAGAGTCCACCTGCTGATGCGGGGAACATGGGTTCGTGCCCAGGTCCGGGAAGATCCCACATGCCGTGGAGCAGCTGGGTCCGTGAGCCACGGCCGCTGAGCCTGCGCGTCCGGAGCCTGTGCTCTGCAACAGGAGAGGCCACAACAGTGAGAGGCCCGCGTATCACAAAAAATAAATAAATAAATAAACTCCTGCTAGTCTTTCTTGAATTAGATGCTGATAGACCTAAGAAAATGAGTCTAATTCCTCTTCCCCATTAGCCCTAAAGCTAACATACCTGCAGATCTTCTAAGTTACTCTTTTCTCTAAATCAGACTTCCCTCAGTAGTCTGAACTTATCTATCACAAATTCTAGAACTTTCATCATACTTCAGAAAAATGTACTTTATCCACTTCCTTGAAGAAAGAAAAAAAGTATAATTCACCCAGCTAATATTGACTGATGGCCAACAGTATTAGAATCTTATTGTGTGTTTATGTACAGTCATGAACAAAAAAGATACAGTCCTTGAATTAGGTAATTTGCTTATTAGAGCAGGGACATAGGTGATATTCATGAAATAATTTAAAATTTTATTCAGCAGTAAGTTGCCATGAAAAAAATAAAATAAAAAACAGTGTTCTTGAGCATTACATTATATTGAATGGAGCAAGAAGTTATCCCTGAGGAAATTGCCTTTGAAAGACAAAAAAGGAGGCAGGCATTCAAAAATCTGGGACAAGAGAGCGCCAAATAAAGGAAAATGTTAGTGCAAAGATGGGAGCCAGGCTGGTGTGATCAAAGGATCAAGAGGATTCCAATAAATAAGGACTAAGTTGAATAAGGGGGCAAATGAGAAAAATTGAAGTTAGGGACATAGGCAGGGACAGATATTCTGGGGCCTTAGGATGCCCCATAAAAGGGATTTGGATTTTATTCTAAATCCTAGTGCTATCTATTGGTTTTGAGTGTGGAGAGACTTGATCTGATATCATTTTTAAAAGAGTACGCTGGCTGTTTTAAGAAAAATGAATTGTGGGGAGGCAAGAGTAGAGTCTGGGGACTAGTGAGAGGCTTCCAGTAAACCACAAGAGATTATCATGTTCAAACAAGGACTTGATGATGCATTGTCTTGTCTTAGAGTTGGGGTGGATGGTGATTGAAAGGGAAGAATTGGACACTTCCTAGTTGGGGATTTGAGTAGCTGGGTGGACAACGCTGTCCTCACTTGAAGTAGGAAAGACTTAGGGTGAGAGAAAAGGTCTTGGGGCTGGGGACAAATGGGTAGTTCTGGTTTTAAAAAAATTATGTCTGGAATTTATATTTTGTTTTAGATGTGTTCTCACTTATATGCAGTACAGGGTAACAGTAGTTTCCCCTGAATTTGAGCTGTTATTTCTATTATATCAGCCTCAGGTTGTAGTTGTTTATTAAGCAGTCATGTGTAGAAAAAAATGTATTCAGTGAAAAACTATGCATCCTTTCTCTCTCTCTCTCTCTCTCTCTCTCTCTCTCTCTCTCTCTCTCTCTCTCTCTCTCTATATATATATATATATATACATACATACACACACACACGTACTTTTTTTTAATGCAGGCTTCTTAGATTTCCCTTCTTGGTTATCAGATTCTAGCTCTGTTTATTGTCTCTGAGCTATTTTGCAACTCTTTGTAAGTTGCAGGTAACTAATAGATATATAAACTCTTCTCTGTGCAGTAGTGATTTTAATTGAGTACCTTTTTTCTGTGGAAAACTGGTTTTGTCCACATTTGCAATTAATTTCAACATTCCTTTACTCCATATGAATTTTTCTTCCTTTTCCCTTCATTCAGTTACAACATCCGCTTGATTTCCTCATCTAAGTAAAGTAAAATCTTTAATGTGCATTCCTTTTTATATCTGTATGAGAATCATAGCTTTACTTTTTCCTAAAAATGATCTTTTAGCACAGTTCTCACCAATGGCTCATATTGCTCTCCTGGGCAGATGAACACCCATATGTTTTCACACAAACTACTGTAAAGTTGTGCTCCCGAATTCTGTATTTAATAATGTGACATTAACACATTTCATTTCATATGATGCCAATTTCCCAGAAAAATTCTGGACTCTCATGTGAAATACCCAGAATCAATTTTGCCAGTACAATTATGAATTCAAATGTCAAATGATTCATTTTATACCTCAGCCCGAAGAACGTTACATCCTCCTAGTGGAAGGGAGAATTTCTAATGATCAGTCTTTGAGCTTCCACAAGCCATTTAGTAAAATTTTAGACACTTTGTGTACAACAGAATTAGTTTGTCAATAATGAAAGATATCACTGAGTGTTTCTAAGCAAATTCATACATTGCCTCTATTCTCAGAAGTGTATACTTCAGTGACTAAGGTTCTGAGAGATTGTAATTCATTAATTCTTAGAGGAAACTTACTTGAAGTTATATTCTAAAACTGTCTTTTAAAAAAGATTAGCTCATGACTCATAAATTGGAGTGGTTCATTTTTTGTCTTGTCAAGGAAGAAGAAAACGTACTTCACTGACAAGGAAAAATAAACATTGCATCTTTGGCAAAGGTGCAGTTTAAATATTTAGAAAATTGTGATTCATAAGTCAAAAAAGGTAACGATATAATATCATTTCCAGAGCTGTATCTGTGCAAGCACTTTTTGTACTCATATAACATTAATTGATTTTAGGGTATCATTTGTATAAGTTATTATTAACATTGAAAATATAAATCATGAAGATTAAATGACACAATTAATTTACAAAAAATAAGTTCATCTAACGTTTATTTTGTAAGACTTTTTAAAAAATATTATGCCAGGCCTGGCAAACTTTAACAAATGTTTTAATTTCTTATAAATCATTTTTTGAATGTGACTATTTTAGAGGAATTATAGATGAAAACAGAGTTTTGGTTGACAAATTGAAAACTTCACAAAGAAAGAAGCATAGATTTATTGATTGATATAACTAATATGTTTATGGCATCTGTGAGAGCCACGTATACAGGTAGACTGTGAGATGGGTTGATGATTACCAATTTTGTTCTGACGTTATGAAAATAAAAACTCAAATGTTACACAAAACTTATTCTTTGAGTTGGGGTGGATGGTTATTGAAAAAGAATAATTAGATGCTTTCTATTTTGGGGATTTCAGTAGCTGGGTGGACACTGTTGTCCTGACCTGAAATAGGAAAGACTTATGGTGAGGGGGAAGGTCTTGGGGCTGGGGTAAGAATGGATAGTTCTGTTTGTAACAAACTTACTTCTAGAATTCACATTTTATTGTAGATGTGTTTTTACTTGCATGCAGTAGAGGGTGACTGTAGTCTTCCTGGGACTTGAGCCTTTATTTCTGTTATATCAGTCTCAGGTTCAGTTGTTTGTTTAGCAGTCATGTGTGGAAAAGAAAGATGTGTTGCATGGAAAACTATGCATCTTCCTTAGATTACCATCTGTAAAATGCTTACTTTAAAAATCTGAGTTGAACTTACTTTTATCCATACTGGGTTGACATTTTTGGTATATTTTTAACAGTTCTAAGACAAAATATTTCACTTGTAATTGAGAGATTATACACTAGACTTGGAGAAATGTGGGGGCTACCCTGATGAGGCCTCTCATTTACGTTTCCTCATTTGTGAAAGAGAAAGTATTTAGTTTCGGGAAACTTGGGGCTGCCTCCCCCCTCTTTATGTTAGACTACATTTTGAATTGGCCTTAGAGTTCCTTCAAATAAAGCAACAAGCAATAAATGGATATTTTCATACTTCTATAAGCTCTCTTCTTGAAGGAGAGATCCCTTGTAGTATTCACCATTTTAGCTCCAGAACCTACACTGTTGATGGTTGAGGGTAGATCTCATAGAGGTGTCTTTGCCTTACTGGGAAGTCTTTGTATGGCTTATAAGGTACAATTCTAAGGTCAAAAGGAAAGTGATTGACTCTATCCCTAACATTTCTCAAGGACCCGTGATGATAGAGAATCACAACTCTCTTACCACATTTGGTACCCTAAGAGGTAGATTTCTGTTTATTCTGTATAAGAAATATTTTTATTTATTACTTTATTTTATTTTTGCGGTACACGACCTCTCACTGTTGTGGCCTCTCCCGTTGCGGAGCACAGGCTCTGGACGCGCAGGCCCAGCGGCCATGGCTCACAGGCCCAGCTGCTCCGCGGCATATGGGATCCTCCTGGACCGGAGCACGAACCCGTGTCTCCTGCATCGGCAGGCGGACTCTCATCCACTGCAGCACCAGGGAAGCCCAAGAAATATTTTGAAAAGAAGCAAACATCATTTCTAATCAAAGAGATGTTTTTCAAAGGAATTCTTCAAAATGTACATGTTCTTTTCCTTTGGGGTAGTACATAAGATCTACCTTCTGGAAAGGTACACACATATCAAATCATGTGCTTCTTCCTTAAAAGGAAAAATTCATGTTTGGTCAATCCTCTTTACTTCCCATAAGGAAAAATTAACTCATTTCTTAGAGTGTCCAGAGAGTCTCAAGCTCATGATGAGTATTTTATGGAAATTTTCTCATAATTGAAGATTAATGTTTAGTTTATGATTTTATTTCAATAATCTCTACCATATTTATTTTTAACCCATTGCACAAATAGGGGTAACATAAGTTGACTAAAGCAGTATAACAAAGATTGTATGTTTGATGGATTTGGGAAGAGGGAGGAATAAGAAGTTTTTACACCCTTTTTCTCACTTGTTCCCCGCAGTGATCTCAAGTTTCAGGACAGTCTGGATGGCAAATAGGCGAGTAGAGAAAAGTATGCTTTGTTTCTGTGGCAGTCTCAGAGCCAATGACTTCTCTGGGAGAGAGGTAGCTTATCCAGCCTAAAATTTTGAGACTGAAAACTTGGAGGGAAGCTGGTCCAAGATTTCTGCAGGATAAAACCCTTGGTGCTACTGCCAGAATAGAATAGATGTCTGGTTTGTGATATTAGTTATCTATTACATTCTTGGAAAGGCTAGATATCAGCTTCCCTGGTACCCAGCAAATGGCGATAGGTCAATTACTGCTGCTCTAAATGAATATTTTTAAGCAATTTTTTCCCTTGACATTATTTAAAGCATAAGTGGTTAGATTTATTATTTTTTTTCACCAGTGTATACATGTCAATCCCAGTCGCCCAATTCATCACACCACCACCCCCACACCCCCGCTGCTTTCCCCCCTTGATGTCCATACGTTTGTTCTCTACATCTTTGTCTCAGCTTCTGCCCTGCAAACCAGTTCAAGTCTACCATTTTTCTAGGTTCCACATATATGCATTAATATACGATATTTGTTTTTCTCTTTCTGACTTACTTCACTCTGTATGACAGTCTCTAGATCATCCATGTCTCAACAAATGACCCAATTACGTTCCATTTTATGGCTGAGTAATATATATGTACCACATCTTCTTTATCCATTCGTCTGTCGATGGGCATTTAGGTTGCTTCCATGACCTGCCTATTGTAAATAGTGCTGCAATGAACATTGGGGTACATGTGTCTTTTTGAATAATGGTTTTCTCTGGGTATATGCCCAGTAGTGGGATTGCTGCATCATATGGTAATTCTATTTTTAGTTTTTTAAGGAACCTCCATACTGTTCTCCATAGTGGCTGTATCAATTTACATTCCCACCAAAAGTGTAAGAGGGTTCCCTTTTCTCCACACCCTCTCCAGCATTTGTTGTTTGTAGATTTTCTGATGCTGCCCATTCTAACTGGTGTGAGGTGATACCTCATTGTAGTTTTAATTTGCATTTCTCTAATAGTGATGTTGAGAAGCTTTTCATGTGCTTCTTAGCCATGTGTATGTCTTCTTCGGAGAAATGTCTATTTAGGTCTTCTGCCCATTTTTGGATTGGGTTGTTTGTTTTTTTAATATTGAGCTGCATGAGCTGTTTATATATTTTGGAGATTAATCCTTTGTCCATTGATTTGTTTGCAAATATTTTCTCCCATTCTGACGGTTGTCTTTTCGTCTTGTTTATGGTTTGCTTTGCTGGGCAAAAGCATTGAAGTTTCATTAGGTCCCATTTGTTTATTTATTTTTTTTAATTTCCATTACTCTAGGAGGTGGATCAAAAAAGATCTTGCTGTCAAAGAGTGTTCTTCCTATGTTTTCCTCTAAGAGTTTTATAGTGTGTAGTTTTACATTTAGGTCTCTAATCCATTTTGAGGTTTTTTTTGTGTATGGTGTTAGGGAGTGTTCTAATTTCATTCTTTTACATGTAGCGGTCCAGTTTTCCCAGCACCACTTATTGAAGAGACTGTCTTTTCTCCATTGTATATCCTTGTCTCCTTTGTCATAGATTAGTTTACCATAGGAACGTGGGTTTATCTCTGGGCTTTCTATCCTGTTCCATTGATCTATATTTCTGTTTTTGTGCCAGTACCATATTGTCTTGATTACTGTAGGTTTGTAGTATTGTCTGAAGTCAGGGAGTCTGTTTCTTCCAGCTCTGTTTTTTTCCCTCAAGATTGCTTTGGCTATTCAGGGTCCTTTGTGTCTCCATACAAATTTTAAGATTTTTTGTTCCAGTTCTGTAAAAAATGCCATTGGTAATTTGATAGGGATTGCATTGAATCTGTAGATTGCTTTGGGTAGGATAGTCATCTTCACAATGTTGATTCTTCCAATCCAAGAACAGGGTATATCTTTCCATCTGTTGGTATCATCTTTAATTTCTGTCATCAGTGTCTTATAGTTTTCTGCATACAGGTCTTTCCTCTCCCTAAGTAGGTTTATTCCTAGGTATTTTATTCTTTTTGTTGCAATGGTAAATGGGAGTGTTTCCTTAATTTCTCTTTCAGATTTTTCATCATTAGTATATAGGAATGCAAGAGATTTCTGTGCATTAATTTTGTATCCTGCAACTTTACCAAATTCATTGATTACCTCTAGTAGTTTTCTGGTGGCATCTTTAGGATTCTCTATGTATAGTATCATGTCGTCTGTAAACAGTGACAGTGTTACTTCTTCTTTTCCAGTTTGTATTCCTTTTATTTCTTTTTCTTCTCTGATTGCTGTGGCTAAAACTTCCAAAACTATGTTGAATAATAGTGGTGAGAGTGGACACGCTTGTCTTGTTCCTGATCTTACTGGAAATGCTTTCAGTTTTTCACCATTGAGAATGATGTTTGCTGTGGGTTTGTCATATACGGCCTTTATTATGTTGAGGTAGGTTCCCTCTATGCCCACTTTCTGGAGAGTTTTTGTCATAAATGGGTGTTGAATTTTGTCAAAAAAATTTTCTGCATCTATTGAGATGATCATATGGTTTTTCTTCTCAGTGTGTTAATATGGTGTATCACATTGATTGATTTGCGTATATTGAAGTATCCTTGCATCCCTGAGATAAATCCCACTTGGTCATTGTGTATGATCCTTTTAATGTGTTGTTGGATTCTGTTTGCTAGTAGTTTGTTGAGGATTTTTGCATCTATATTCATCAGTGATATTGGTCTGTAATTCTCCTTGTTTGTAGTATCTTTGTCCGGTTTTGGTATCAGGGTGATGGTGGCCTCATAGAGTGAGTTTGGGAGTATTCCTTCCTCGCAATGTTTTGCAAGAGTTTGAGAAGGACGGGTGTTAGCTCTTCTCTAAATGTTTCATAGAATTCACCTGTGAAGCCATCTGGTCCTGGACTTTTGTTTTTTGGAAGATTTTTAATCACAGTTTCAATTTCATTACTTGTGATTGGTCTGTTCATATTTTCTATATGGTTCAGTCTTGGAAGGTTATACCTTTCTAAGAATTTGTCCATTTCTTCCAGGTTGCCCATTTTATTGGCATAGAGTTGCTTGTAGTAGTCTCTTAGGATGCTTTGTATTTCTGCAGTGTCTGTTGTAACTTCTCCTTTTTCATTTCTAATTTTATTGATTTGAGTCCTCTCCCTCTTTTTCTTGATGAGTCTGGCTAATGGTTTATCAATTTTGTTTATCTTCTCAAAGAACCAGCTTTTAGTTTTATTGATCTTTGCTATTGTTTTGTCTCTATTTCATTTATTTCTGCTCTGATCTTTATGATTTCTTTCCTTCTGCTAACTTTGGGTTTTGTTTGTTCTTCTTTCTGTAGTTCCTTTAGGTGTAAGGTTAGATTGTTTATTTGAGATTTTTCTTGTTACTTGAGGTAGGCTTGTATAGATATAAACTTCACTTTTAGAACTGCTTTTGCTGCATCCGATAGGTTTTGGATCATCTTGTTTTCGTTGTCATTTGTGTCTAGGTATTTTTTGATTTCCGCTTTGATTTCTTCAGTGATCTCTTATTTAGTAACGTATTGTTTAACCTCCATGTGTTTGTTTTTCCCTGTACTTCATTTCTAATCTCATAGCATTGTGGTTAGAAAAGATGCTTGATATGATTTCAATTTTCTTAACTTTACTGAGACTTGATATGTGACCCAAGATGTGATCTATCCTGGAGAATGTTCCGTGTGCACTTGAGAAGAAAGTGTAATCTGCTGTTTTTGGATAGAACATCCTATAAATATCAATTAAATCTATCTTGTCTATTGTGTCATTTAAAGCTTCTGTTTCCTTATTTATTTTCATTTTGGATGATCTGTCCATTGGTGTAAGTGAGGTGTTAAAGTCCCCCACTAGTGTGTTACTGTTGATTTCCTCTTTTATGGCTGTTAGCAGTTGCCTGATGTATTGCGGTGCTCCTTTGTTGGGTGCATATGTATTTATAATTGTTGTATCTTCCTCTTGGATTGATCCCTTGATCATTATGTAGTGTCCTTCCTTGTCTCTTGTAACATGCTTTATTTTAAAGTCTATTTTATCTGATATGAGTATTGCTACTCCAGCTTTCTTTGATTTCCATTTGCATGGAATATCTTTTCCATCCCCTCACTTTCAGTCTGTATGTGTCCCTATGTCTGAAGTGGGTCTCTTGTAGACAACGTATATATGGGTCTTGTTTTTGTATCCATTCAGCAAGGCTGTGTGTTTTGGTTGGAGCATTTAATCCATTCACGTTTAAGGTAATTATCAATATGTATGTTCCTATGACCATTTTCTTAATTGTTTTAGGTTTGTTTCTGTAGGTCCTTTTCTTCTCTTGTGTTTCCCACTTAGAGAAGTTCCTGTAGCATTTGTTGTAGAGCTGGTTTGGTGGTGCTGAATTCTCTTGGCTTTTGCTTGTCTGTAAAGCTTTTGATTTCTCCATTGAATCTGAATTAGATCCTTGCCAGGTAGAGTAATCTTGGTTGTAGGTTCTTCCCTTTCATCACGTTAAGTATATCATGTCACTCCCTTGTGGCTGGTAGAGTTTCTGATGAGAAATCAGATGTTCACCTTATGGGAGTTCCCTTGTATGTTATTTGTTGTTTTTCCCTTGTTGCTTTCAGTAAGTTTTCTATGTCTTTAATTTTTGCCAATTTGATTACTATGTGTCTCAGCGTGTTTCTCCTTGGGTTTATCCTGTATGGGACTCTCTGCTCTTCCTGGACTTGGGTGGCTATTTCCTTTCCTATGTTAGGGAAGTGTTCGACTATAATCTCTTCAAATATTTTCTCGGGTCCTTTCTGTCTCTCTTCTCCTTCTGGGACCCCTATAATGCGAGTGTTGTTGCGTTTAATGTTGTCCCAGAGGTATCTTAGGCTGTCTTCATTTCTTTTCATTCTTTTTTCTTTATTCTGTTCCGCAGCAGTGAATTCCACCATTCGATCTTCCAGGTCACTTATCCATTCTTCTGCCTCAGGTATTCTGCTATTGATTCCTTCTAGTGTAGTTTGCGTTTCAGTTATTGTATTGTTCATCTCTGTTTGTTTGTTCTTTAATTCTTTTAGGTTTTTGTTAAACATTTCTTGCATCTTCTCGATCTTTGCCTCCATTTTTTTCCAAGGTCCTGGATCATCTTCACTATCATTATTCTGAATTCTTTTTGTGGAAGGTTGCCTATCTCTCCTTCATTTAGTTTTTTTTCTGGGGTTTTAACTTGTTCCTTCATCTGGTACATAGCCCTCTGCCTTTTCATCTTGTCTCTCTTTCTGTGAATGTGGTTTTTTTCCCACAGGCTGCAGGATTGTAGTTCTTCTTGCTTCCGCTGTGTGCCCTCTGGTGGATGAGGCTATCTGAGTGGCTTGTGCTAGTTTCCTGATGGGAGGGACTGGTGGTGGGTAGAGCTGGCTGTTGCTCTGGTGGGCAGAGCTCAGTAAAACTTTAACCTGCTTTTCTGCTGATGGGTGTGGCTGGGTTCCCTCCCTGTTGGTTGTTTGGCCTGAGGCAACCCAACACTGGAGCCCACCTGGACTCTTTGGTGGGGCTAATGGCGGACTCTGGGAGGGCTCACGCCAAGGAGTACTTCTGCTGCCAGTGTCCTTCTCCTCACGGTGAGCCACAGCCACCCCATGCCTCTGCAGGAGAGCCCCCAACACTAGCAGGTAGGTCTGGTTCAGTCTCCTCTGGGGTCACTGCTCCTTCCCCTGGGTCCCGATGTGCACACTACTTTGTGTGTGCCCTCCAAGAGTGGAGTCTCTGTTTCCCCCAGTCCTGTCGAAGTCCTCTAATCAAATCCCGCTAGCCTTGAAAATCTGATTCTCTAGGAATTTCTCCTCCCATTGCTGGACCCCCAGTTTGGGAAGCCTGACGTGGGGCTCAGAACCTTCACTCCATTGCGTGGACTTTTGTGGTATAGTTCTCCAGTTTGTGAGTCATCCACCCAGCAGTTATGGGATTTGATTTTATTGTGATTGCACCCCTCCTACCATCTCATTGTGGTTTCTCCTTTATCTGTGGTAGTGGCGTATCCTTTTTGGTCAGTTCCAGTGTCTTCCTGTCGATGATTGTTCAGCAATTAGTTGTGATTCTGGTGTTCTGGCAAGAGGGAGTCCTGATCCCTTACTTGAAACACCTATCTTTCCAAAGATTATGACAAGAAGAAGGTTCAAATAAATAATAACGTTTCTTCACTTTAATGATAACTTAGAAACTCCACTTCCTTTTGCACCACCCTGGTCTCGCAGCTCCCGCCCCTGCTCCTCGGACCAGGTCCCCTATTTATTTTTTTAATACATCTTATTTGGAGTATAATTGCTTTACAATGCTATGTTAGTTTCTGTTGTACAACAAACTGAATCAGCCATATGCATACATATATCCCCACATCCCCTCCCTCTTGAGTCTCCCTCCCACCCTCCCTGTCCCACCCCTCTAGGTCTTCGAAAAGCACCGAGCTGATCTCCCTGTGCTATGTGGCTGCTTCCGACTAGCTAGCTATTTTACATTTGGTAGTGTATATATGTCCATGCCACTCTCTCACTTCATCCCAGCTTACCCTTCCCCCTCCCCATGTCCTCAAGTCCATTCACTATGTCTGCATTTTTATTCCTGCCCAGCCACTAGGTTCATCAGTACCACTTTTTTTTTAGATTCCATATATATGTGTTAGCATACGATATTTGTTTTTCTCTTTCTGACTTACTTCACTCTGTATGACAGACTCTAGGTCTATCCTCCTCACTACAAATAACTCAATTTCATTTCTTTTCATGGCTGAGTAATATTCCATTGTATATATGTGCCACATCTTCTTTATCCATTCATCTGTCAGTGGACATTTAGGTTGCTTACATGTCCTGGCTATTATAAATAGTGCTGCAATGAATATTGTGGTACATATCTCTTTTTGAATTTTTTCAAAATGGTTTTCTCAGGGTATATGCCCAATAGTGGGATTGCTGGGTCATATGGTAGTTCTAATTTTAGTTTTTTAAGGAAACTCCATACTCTTGTCCATAGTGGTTGTATCAATTTACATTCCCACCAACAGTGTAGGAGGGTTCCCTTTGCACCGTACCCTTTCCAGCATTTATTGTTTCTAGATACTCTGATGGTGGCCATTCTGACTGGTGTGAGGTGATACCTCATTGTAGTTTTGATTTGCATTTCTCTAATAATTAGTGATATTGAGCATCTTTTCATGTGCCTCTTGGCTATCTGTATGTCTTCTTTGGTGAAATGTCTATTTAGGTCTTCCACCCATTTTTTAATTGAGTTGTTTGTTTTTTGATATTGATCTCCATGAGCTCTTTGTATATTTTGGAGATTAATCATTTAGATTTATAACTAGAACCAATATATACTTAAGGACAACTTGTAAATATGAAAAATAATGATTTTGACTATCCTAAATATAGAAAATACCTAATGAATATATTTAAAAGTAATTTTAATCTTCATAGCAGTGATGTGGCCCAGGGTTATTTTTAGCAAGGAGAAAATTAGACAACGAGTTGTATACAAAGAGTATTGAAGAAATTGTAGAATATCAGTTTTTCCTTTAAGATCGGTATACTTTTAATCAGCTTGTGTTAGCATAGGAGACAGAGACCCCAAAAAAAGCAAAGAATAATTATCAAAAGTATATATACCTAGTCTTCAAATTTCAACTGGATTGAGAAAAATTATATTCTTCTAATAATTTCCCAAATGGCAACTCCAGAAGTTTTTGGAAAATCCCAGTGTATTATAGGCACAATTATTTTTCAGAGTAAATTAAATCTAGAAACCTTGGCTTATTAAACCCAGACTTTTCAGATTTTGTAACCTGTTATTTTACTGATTTTTTGGAGCAGGGGAAATAGAAAGACTCTCATACCAAAATTCACCAAAATTTCTTGACCAGCTAAACTGGTATTGAAAGTAAAATCATGTATTTTTAGAAGTATTTTTTTAATCTTTAAAAAACAGTTTCAATGGAACTTCACTATTATTTAAAGAAGAAAAAATCAGTATGATTTTTGGCATTATTGGCTGGAATTTGTTGCTATAATTCCATAAAAGGACATCAGTTGATCATGCTTTTCTTCTGAGGTTGGGGAAAATTTACCTCTTCTACTTTATACTCCTGTGATAGGAGCATTTAACATTTAAATGCTCTTTTAACTGATCTGGCATATTACAGGTTACAGGGTATGAGAGGAAAATTAAGTTTACATATATACCATATATAAAGCAGATTTTCATTAATAATACATATTTATTTCAAAAGTAATAGTAATGGTAATAGTAAGTAATAATAAGGAATTGATGATCAGACAAGAGTATGATAACCATGAAGCAATCTCAAAATGATTTTTTGGTAAATAATATGGTTTGACGTATGAGAAGTGGTATGTGTTGAAACACGAAATTCTTCAAGCATTCTTTGATGATGATAGCATTCCTTAGGAATTTTTAAAAAATATTTTATGTACACCAAAAATACCAGTTTCATATTTTATCACTGTTAGAAAAAAAGGCTTTCCAGTAGTTTTCCTTTTGGTTGTAATTTTTTCCAGGGGCAGAAACTATGACAGATTATCCATTTCCACAAAAGTGAAGCTAGTCCACCATTCTGTGTTCAATCAAAGGTACAGTTCATCTATAAAGTGTTGTCATTGTGTGTTTCATGTAGAGAAAGAAACTAGTATGTCATAAATGCGCTGCAGTTATTTTCCATTTCTTGTTTCAGCAGCAATAAAAGGAGAGAGAGAGTTACACATTTATTTACTTGTCAGACTGGACAAAGTTCTTCAGAAAGAAAAATCGTATGCTACCTTAACCACTTTAGCAATTTTTGCAATCTAAAAGGAAAAAAAAAAGATTGATTTCTGTTTAGCCTGTTTTTTTTTTATTCTGTGGGTAACACTATTTTTTTTTTTCCTAGACATTTCTCTCCCTCAAAATTAAGGGGTTATTTTAGAACCATTTTACCGTGTTTCTTGAAAAACTAAAGTTCTCTAGGAGACTGTCTGTTCTGTACTTGAATATGTAAGTACTAACCATGTCTGAAGGTATTGAGATAATAGATACATTCTGTTTATGTGCTTTGTAGTGAGTTATTGTTCTTAAGCCCGTAAGATGCAGCTACAAAGAAGATGTAAATGGAGAATTCACTCAATAAGCCAGAAAGAGTGTTACCAAACTAGACCTTTGGGTCCACTTGCCCACACACAGTAAAGCCAAGCTCTTGTGAAGGAAAGTGCAGCCTTTACTGAAAGGCCAAGTAAGGACCTGAACTCTCCCATGGATTTCAGGGAAGGGTTTTTAAAGGCAAGATGAGGGAGATAGTTGCAGGGTGCCTGGTAAGCTCCTGCATAATTCTCTGATTGGTTGATGGTGAGTTAACAGGATGGCGTCAAGGAATTAACATCATCAGTCCTTAGACCCCAGCTGGTCTGGGACCTACGTGCTTATAGTCATCATGCAGTTAGCTTCTTCTGTCTAGTGGGGGTTTTAGTATATGCAAAACAACTCAAGAGTATGTGTCAGATGCTGTTATCTATGTCCTTCAGGGAGGAACTAAAGATTCTGTGACTGTAAATTGTTACCATTTCTCCTGGTCCAACTACTATTTTTTGTTACTACGTGTTCACATTCTTTCAATCATTAATTCTTGAGCCAGGCTTTTATGACTCAGTGGAGGCCTGGGGGAATAAATATTTTCTACAAACAAGAGACAGGCGGAGGACATGTGGCCGGGGTGGGGGTGGTGGGGACGTTTGTCCTGGGAAGGCCCCACAAGGTCCTGCTCAGTTATAAGAAGAGAGAGAATTCTCTTTTTAGGCATTTAGTAAGTATAACACTGTGTTCACTTTTTAAAATCTAATAATTGGCATCATTTGGAGAATAATACACTAATTCTAGAGGCAGAACAAAGAAAAGGTACATTGCCTCCCTTTTAAAATATTTACTTCTCTGATTAAGTAAAATCCAAAGAAAAACACAATGTAGATATGGGATACAATATCTTTCATAACCAGCAATGGTGATAAGACTTTCCAAAGAAGGATTCATCTAGTTCAGTGAAGCTCCATGAGCCTATGGGGAAGAGCCCTTTTCTGCAACTTGCATTTTTAGATATTTTCAACATCCTATGGAGTGTGGGTTCCTGGTGTTATCATATGTCAGGCCTTATTAATCAGACCATTTTATACAGATTGCCATCTGCAAACACATCTGTAACTGGGTCAACGTTGTTCTGATTAAATTACCATGACTATTTTTCTTTCTTTATCTTTCCTTTTTAAACATGGGATGTGAAGCCTCAGATTCGTACTAACGTAACATTTATCATCCATATGTGGCAATTTTCTTCTTTGAGGCAAAGCATGACAAATCATTTAAGTGTTCACATTAGGAGTGCTAATCCTCTATGTCAGGAGTAGTCAAACTATAATCTGTCAGCCAAATGAAGGCTGCAGTTTATTTTTCTATAACCTGTAGGCTAAGAATTGTTTTTACATTTTTACAAGGTGGTTACCCCCCAAAAAAAGAATCTGTGATGGCGACCTTATGCCATGCAAAGCGTAAAATATTTACTATTTACTATCTGGCCATTTAAGAAAAAAAAATTGGCAGATCCCTGTTATATCTGACGGCATTTATATATGCAAACATACAACATGTTCCTCTTTTGTTAAATCTCTCATTTTCAGCTCTTACATTTTTTCCTTAGGCTTGCAGCCTATTACCCTTCTCTTGTTTCATATGCCATAGGCACTAGAGAAGAGTGTGTTGTTGCTCATGTGTGTAATCAAATGAATTTAAATACAATTAACAGGGCTTCCCTGGTGGTGCAGTGGTTGAGAGTCCGCCTGCCGATGCAGGGGACACGGGTTCATGCCCCAGTCCGGGAAGATCCCACATGCCGCGGAGTGGCTGGGCCCATGAGCCATGGCTGCTGAGCCTGTGCGTCTGGAGCCTGTGCTCCACAACGGGAGAGGCCACAACAGTGAGAGGCCCGTGTACTGCAAAAAAATAATAATAATAATACAATTAACATAGGTCCTTTGTTTTTCACCCCTCTGGTGATGTAGTTAATTTAGTAATATTTGATTTATTTCATTCATTTTACCCAGAAAATATTAATAAACTATATATGTGTACAGCAAATAAGGTACAGCCCCTGACCTCACATGCTTATAGTTTGTGAAGACAGAAAATTAAATAGGCATCACAATCCCTTATCAAAATATTCAGTACTACTACATAACGTAGAGCAGGTCATAGTAGAGAGACAAAATCAAATGGTGAATACTATGGAAGGCATTTGGAGAACTTGAACTCTGCATTCTGAAGGCCTACTTGAAATTGTCCAAATGTAGGAGAAATATAGGGAGAGGAAGTTTATGTAAGGTTCCAGGGTTGTAGAGAAATGGTCCATTCTAGAGTGAAAATGATACAGTGCATGATTGGAAAGCTGGACATTTATAACCAAATTTCTAGCTTCATAGAGCCATAAACAGGGACACTGTGATTGTCCCAGTATTTTCAAGAAAAAGTAAATAATTTTCTAGTAGTTGTAGCCTATTATTGACTTAAAAAATAAAGAAAAGAGAAAGATGGTGACAAAACATATATTTTCATGACAGCAAATCATTAGACCTTTTGAGAAACCCGTTTAACTAGAAAGCAGTTGTTCCATTAGAAAATAAAGCTCACTGGCAGTGTCATTTGGAACTTATAAGCAGTGTCAGTTTTCTTCTCTTAGGGAGTAAATGGTCAGCCATGCAGGTGTTATCAGCAGTAACGAGGCACTTCAGACTAGGGGACGTAGAGACCGAAGAGTGGGGTTTCATTTTATTTTCTCCAGTACATACAATCTTATTAACTTGAATATTAAAGCTAAATAGTTGGTTTCACATTGCTTACTCTTAGCTGTGCTGTAGCCACTTGCCAAATATGACTATTAAAATTCAATTAACTTAAATTGATTTGAAAACTCAGTTTCTTAGTCATACCAGCCACACTTCAGATGCTCAACAGCTACATGTGGCTAGTGGCTACTGTATTGGGCAATGGAGATTTGGACATTTCCATCATCATAGAGTGTTATCTTGGAAAGGACTGGCAGTTGCATTAATTACAGTAAAGTCATTTCTGTTAAGTTCTCTAAATAGATGTTATTTGTCATATACCCATTCAGACAAGTTTTTCTTTTGCTATTGTACTTAAAGGGTTCAATCTTTGAATTTCAATTCTTTTTGTCTTAGCTAGATATGAATTCCTTCCAAGTTTTCTTCTTCGCATGGGATCCACAACATACAAAGCATTTGCAGCCATATTTACTTCTCAATACTTAGATTTTAAATGTTTTCGTTGAAGTTAACATAAAGAAAACATATGAAGTTAACATAAAGAAAAGCGCCTATAGCTCAGTAAATCATGTCAAAGTGAACCCATACATGGACCCTAACTAAAGTCAAGAAACAGAATATCCTTTGCTATAATTGTATTTATTGAGTAATTAATGTTTTTAAAAGAGTAGATTTTTAGGTTCTTTCTGTTTTTTTTATGTGATTAAATCTAAAGTTTCACTGAGTAAATTTTGGTTTATTCAAGAAATATTTAGACAGTTTTTTTAATTGTCAGTTTTTCTCTTATTTTCTTCCTTCATGATTCTCATAGTGTTGGCCTCCTTTGTTAATTATATTAATTCTCACTTCCTTAGCCATAGTTTAGAGATGTATATGGAGCTGAGGGGAGTGTAGACAAAGGCCAAATAATAAAATATTGAAGTTATCATATTCTACAGTTTAATTCTTTGACTGTTGGTTTTTACTAGCATTCCATATTCTGAAAATCTGAACCACACATCTAAATGATAAAACCACATACTAAGTGAGAATGGCCAGATATATTATTAATTTTTTTAGAGTAACCTTTTCTTTGAAGTATAACAGTCATGCAGAAATGTAATCCAACATTAGAGACGTTGCATGTCATTAAAAATATTCTTCCACAATTTAAAAAGCTGCAAGGTATTCCATCCCACAGATGTACCATGATTTAGCTTTCTAACTCCTGTTGCAGTTTTCTGGCTTTTTATCTAGTCATCTTACCCCTCTTTCCATAATTCTGCAAAAATGAATTTATCTGTGTTTAATATCTTTGTGCCAATTTCCAATTTTTCCTTAGAATAAAATTCCTAGAGGCGGAATTTCTGAGTCAAAAGGCGTGTGCATTTTTTGTTTGTTTGTTTGTTTGTTTTTTGCGATACGCGGGCCTCTCACTGTTGTGGCCTCTCCCGTTGCAGAGCACAGGCTCTGGACGCGCAGGCTCAGCAGCCATGGCTCACGGGCCCAGCCACTCCGCGGCATGTGGGATCTTCCCGGACCGGGGCACAAATCCGTGTCCCCTGCATCGGCAGGTGGACTCTCAACCACTGCACCACCAGGGAAACCCCCTAATAAACCATATCTAAAATAAAACTTCACTGAATCAGTTTGAGAAGTAGGCCAGTCTTCATTGTAGGTGTTTAACAGCAGTGGTAGTTTGATAATTTGAAGTGAAAATTAATTTCCACAGGTATTCATCACAGTTTTACTTATTATAGATGAAGCATTCTTAATTGAGTATTTGTAGACACTTAGGATGAGCTTTAAATTATTTGACTCCCTGAAATAGTATGCAAATCCTGAGGTTGTGTGTATATTGGGATGGTCCATACCTTGATCATATAGATTAATCTACTTAATTTCTGAATTTGTTCTTCCTTCTCTATCCCTGCCACCACTTCCCTAATTCAAGGCTTCAGCATGTCTTACACAAATTGGTTTGTTGTACTTGGGCAGGGGGACATGGCTTGTCCCACTAAAGCCATCTTTTATATAACCATTGGAGAGCTCTAGCAGCTATGGAAAATACATGGTAAAGATGAATATAAGCATTAATTTGATTATCTTGTCAATTCCCTGTAGTGGTTCACATCTGAACTATAACTGGTGAACAAGTTTTGCTGTCATCTGCTCCAGGTGGAAAAATTCATCCTTTGTCTCTCTTTGCTTTGAACTCAGTGTTTTCCAGCTCTTTGGCATGTTCTTTCTTATCCCTGTCCCCCTAGATATCTCTATTAATACTATATAATTTGGCTAAGGCATTCCCTTCTTTTCTTCAGGAATCCTTTACAGGCTGTTACTTTTCTTCATGCCTCTCTAACTCATACCTGGGACTATCCCTATCATTATAATTACCATAGCATGTGTGTGCAACTTTAGTGTGTGTGTATATCATGTTTCACTTGACATTGATCTTCTTGAAAGTAGGGCCTATGTTATTAATTTTTATATTCCTGGAGTCAGGCACAAGACCTGGGACACCAAAGGTGCTCAATAAATATATGGCAAATGAGTGAATGAATGACTGAATGAAAATGGATTTTCAGGTCTGCTCATTAATTTAAAATAATTCATTTCAACTAGAACTTGTTCTTATAATATACACATTAAAGACCTGATAATTCTAATTCTAATAATATGACTTCTGAAATTATAATACGTTTAACTTGGTGAACTTTTTATAGTAAGAACATGCAAGTCTCACAGTCATATGTGTCTGGACCCCTTTACACCAGCATTTGAAGAGATCAGAAAGGTCATCATTTCACAACTGAGGAATGGGTGGGGGGTGTTAACTTCAGTGGGTAGGTGTGAAGCAGCATGGTATTATATCACCCCAATTTACCAGTACTGTATACCAGGGTCAAAGACATTGGACCACTTTGATCCTTACATTTCCCCTCTTTAAAGTGAAATAAGGATGACCAGTTCACAGAGAACTCCTTTCATCGTTTTGGTATATTCCCTACCACACTTTCTCCAATGTAGTTTTTTGTTTGAATTAATGGGGAAGAAAAGGAAAGGAAAGTAAGAGAGAGAAAAAAAGGAGAGAATGAGTTAAAACTACAAAACTTATAAAAGTAGTAGAATCTAATATTTATTGTTATCTTTTACTGTTTGTGCTTTTTAAGTGTGGTCTTTGGTGACTACATAGTATTCCTTAACGAGAATGCACCATATGTGTTTAACAGCATCCCCATTTGGGGACAGTAGGAAAGTTTCCATTTTTAGCCACGTACGTGTAATACGGCCTTGAGGGTGGAGCGTTGCCTGTGTGTTTGGAATCACTGCCATACTGTTGGCTCTGAGGAATGGAAGGCTCTCCTGTAGATACTCCAAAACTCTGCACCTGTGTGCCTTGCCACAGCAGTGTGTCGGTCCCTCTTCACCAGCAACTCTCTGACCATCCATTACAGTTGAGATTAGCCATCTTTCAAGACAATGGAAACTGTCTCATTCCCCTTCACACACTACTTGGACCTTCTTCTTGTGCTCATGAGGCACTTTTGAGAACTTGACTCTCTCTTGATCCCTTCAAGGAGATCCAGTATGTGTGGTGGCATTTCTGACATCTGAGAGGGAAACAGCTGTATTTGAAAATATGAAGTTAGTAGATGAGCAAGATGCTCTTTGGGAAAGAAGAAGAACGAATGTTTTCTTTGAGAAGTTGAGCCGTCACTGTAACATACAGTAGACGATTCATGTCTCTGTGTAAATTGAATTGTGATTATCTTTCCCATACACTCAAAGCCTTATTTATTTTGAGTACATTATATAGATGCCGCTATCCACAGGATGCAGAGAGGATCCTATGTAATGTGTCACCCTCGACACTGCAATAGAAAGAACTCATTTGCTTACCATGTTATATATATTGGTCTGCATTTCCCCAGGCTGTGAATTACTCCCTTCCAAGGAATTTCTGCCTTGGAAGGATCATTAACTCTTTGAGGGTACCAGCAAATCAGGTAGCAGATTCACCTTTTGTGAACTAAAATTCTAAATCCAGAAAAGACGATGAGAGTTCTGAAGTCCATCTCCCTATCTTTGTAAGAGGATCATCTCAGTAAGGAATGATTAAGGTTGTGATTTTTAAGGAGGCATTCCTAGATTCAATTCCTTCCTCCATAAGGTTTAAAATTCCTCTATGCCTCAGTTTTCTCATAGGTAAATAATATCTACCATATAGTTTATTATGAGGATTAAATGATAGATAGAACTTAGATACTAATAAGAACTCAATAGGGAATTCCCTGTCAGTCCAGTGGTTAGGACTCTGTGCTTCTACTGCAAGGGCCACAGGTTCAATCCCTGGTCTGGGAACTAAGATCCCGCATGCTGTGTGGTGTGGCCAAAAAAAAAAAAAAAACCCACAGACTCAATAAAAGCTAGCTATCATATTATTAGTCTTATTATTATTGTCATTATTAATTTGATGAGCTTCAGAAAAAATTGTGCACCTTTCTTCATGCCGTTGAGACCTGACTGTCCCTTTAAAACCTGCTACTCTGAAATAATAACCAACCCCAAGTAAACCTAGTCAGTGGAGAAGAATTACGGCCATTTTCTTTCCTTTTTTTTTTTAACTTTAAAAAAAGAGCATTACAGATAACCCCAGTTATACAGATTTTTTCTTGTTTCATTCCATTTAAGCTCTTAGGAGCACAAAGTTTTAGGTCTCTAGTCTCTTAAAGTAGTAAATTGTTTAAGCAAGAAAATAGCTGCATTGATAGGATCCTGATTAGCTTATTGGCATTTGGCTTTGTGGATGCAAATGCTGAGCAAAGATTTAGGATGCAAAGATCTAGGAAAGCGGTGTTTAAGACCAGCTCTGCCTCTTAGCGTTGTGACTGTGGACTACTCAGTGCCTCTACTTTTCAGATTCTTATCCAAATTATGGGACTTGGTAATCTCTGAGATACCTAGAAGAGCTAATATCCTGTGATTGATTCAGAAAGGAATCATGCTTTAAAGAATGGGGAATGAATTCTGCTCCTAGTTCCTCAGGTAAACTATTATTATGGTATAATAAATTGTTGGGAAAATTATTCTAATTTTCCTTGCCATTGGATAGATACAGCCATTGAAGCATTTCAGGTGAGAATAGGTTGTCTGGACAGCACCACAAAACCACTGCTGGGCTGGATTAAGTTCCTGACATAACAAGCTGATATAAAAGGTTATCAGAAGTGAGTTAGCCACACAGAGAATTGGCAGGTGTAGCCACTATCAGCAAAGCTTTGTCTGTCAACAGTGTTCCTAAAGGAATCACCTTCTCAGCAATGCCACTGTCCCTGCAAAGTCATTCTCTCTGTAGCTTTGAGAAACTCACTTCTTGGTACAGCCAAACCCTTTTCTATTCAATGTGTCTGCCATCTTTTGAGAAGAGCTTCCACCATAACGTGTCATGTTCATTTCTGTGACTTCATAGTATTTGGCACTTTCTGGGTCTTGAAACAAACACAGTGTCAGCAAACTCATTTCTTCATCCAGGAGGAAAGGGCTAGGTTGTTGTTGCCCAGTTGTTGCTGGTGGACAGAGGCTCTGTTTCCAGGTTTTCAGGGTCCTGGTATACCTGTGTTTACCTTGGAAACTAAGACATGCTGGGGTTTTTTGTTTTTATTTTTGTTTTTTAATCGGGTATAGTTGCTTTACAATGTTGTGCTAGCTCCTGCGGCACAGTGAAGTGAACCCGCCACATGTATACACATATTCCCCTCCTTTTTGGATTTCCCTCCCATCCAGGTCACCAGAGAGCACCAAGTAGAGTTCCCCTTGCTATACAGCACATCCTCACTAGTTTTCTATTTCATGCTGGCTTTATCTCAGAAATCACTCTTATCCCTGCACATCTTGGTTCACCTGTGAGTGAAGACTAGAAACTTCTCTTTTTATCTGACCTCTTGTTTAAAGAAGAGTATTTTGATGTTCTGTTGACACACTGATTACGGTGGAGTAGTGTCTGACTCAGCAATTAGGGTTTAGTCAGCACTTAGGGCAAAAACCATGTATAGTAAAAAAATGCCTTTAGAAATCCGTTAAGTTTGACATAAAGTGCAGCGTAAGTAGATTTGTGTACAATTCTATGAAGTAAAATACGTATGTGAAAAATGCATATCTTCAAACTAGAACCACACTGCACACACTGCAAGCTGATTACTCTGAGAGAGGTTCCCAGGGACCGACACCCCTTGTAGGCACAGTTAATTTGTGTCTCCCTGTTCACTACCCTCCTGGTTATATTTAGTGCATGGAAGGGCAGGCAGACTCACTCAGGCTACTTAAATTCTTGTTCCTCTCCTTCTCTCTTTATCTCCCTAGATGTGTACAATTAGAATATTATAAGCTAAATACCCAAATGATGTGGCTCCTCTATAGCTAGGGTTAGCTCTATATTCATAGAGGGGAAAGATGATTTAAAAGATGTTTCAGTAATAGGCTGCTGCAGAGAATCAGTTTAAATTACTTTTTTTTTTTTTTTTGCGGTACTAGGGCCTCTCACTGTTGTGGCCTCTCCCATTGTGGAGCACAGGCTCAGTGGCCATGGCTCACAGGCCCAGCCGCTCCGCGGCATGTGGGATCTTCCCGGACCAGGGCACGAACCCGTGTCCCCTGCATCGGCAGGCAGACTCTCAACCACTGCGCCACCAGGGAAGCCCTAAATTACTTTTTGATGCATCAAAGAAGACTTATTGAGCACCTATGTTACGGACTCAGTGTTTTGTGTGCCCCCTCGAAATGCATATATTGAAACCCTAACCCCCAGTGTGATGGTTGGAGGGCCTTTGGGATGTAGTTAGGTTTAGGGTGATGCCCTCATGATGAGATTCGTGTCCTCATAAGAAGAAGAGACAGGAGAGTCAACTCCCTCCCCACAAGCACACATGGAGGAAAGGCTATGTACGCACAAGCTGGAAGGAGGCCCTCTGTAGCCAGGAATCAGCTCTCACCAGACACTGAATCTGCTGGCACTTTGATCTTGGACTTCCCAGGCTTCAGAACTGTGAGAAATAAATGTCTGTTGTTTAAGACACCTGGCCTGTGGCATTTTGTTATGGCAGGCTGAGCTGACTAAAACAACTTACTGTCCTCTTGATCTGGATTTTTTAAACCAGGGAAAGAATGCTGTTGCCTGCATGTGAATGTAAACGTGATACATAATAGAGATGACATTACAGATCACTGAAGAAAAAAATGGACTGGTAAATAACTAACCTGGAAGTACTATGTTATCCATATAGAAAAAAAAAAATCTATACCATTCAAATATAAAAAAAATCTGTTGCATTTAGGTTAAATACCTAATTATGTAAATAAAATTTAAAAAATAAAATGTAAGATGATTTCTTATAAACTTAAAATAAGAATGAGTTTCTTTAATGAAATGTAAAATTCGAACCTTGAATAAAAGAGTTGACATATTGATCCACATAAAAATATCCTGTTCAATAAAAATCACTATAAACAGCCAAGTCACAAACTGGGAGTAGATGTTTGCAACACATGTAAACAATGTAGGATCAATATTTCATAGTTATAAAGCATTTCTATAAATTAGCAGGACAGTAACTAATAGGAAAATGGACAAATGAGGATCGAAGCAGGCAATTTCTAGAAGGGACCATACTGGACTGATGGATAAAGAATTGATAAGATGTTCAACTTCACTAGAAATTGGTGAAATATATGAGAAACAAGGAGATCTAGGAAATCGGTAAAATATTTTAAATTCTTACAATACCAAATGTTGGTAAGGGTGTTTAGAAAGGGACATTTTTAGACCCTATTGTCTTTTGCATAGCTTGATAAGCCTAATTTGCAGAACAATTGTGTAGTATCTAGTAAGTAAAATTATACCCATTTTTAACCTAGCAGTTCTGTTACTAGCTGTGATTTTAGAAAAACTCCCTAGTATATGTGCAGGGAAACATATACAGACTTAATTATGGAATCATTTGCATTAAAAAATTAAATACAGTACATAATGTTTATTACAAGGTCTTTCTTTTACTTGTTTTTTCATGTATTTATTTATTCAGTTTACATGGTCTATACATAAAATCACTTTAAAACCTCTAAATTATCTCATGTCCATTAAATGGAAACAGTAATGCTAGGCCTGTTTAAATTACAAGAAAAAATCACTCTATACCAACAAAGTGTTTTAAAAAACCAAGGTCAAAGGAAGTAGTCTTGGGGGAGAGGCATTCCTGAGCTGGTGGCTAGATCCCAGGAGCTGCTGGGCGAAAGAAGGAAAAAGATGCTTTCAGACAGGAGTGGTTTGATTAGAGCCCAGTGACACAGCTAAAGGGAGTTAATCATAATTCCATGTCTCAACATAGTAAATCTCAAATGCAGTGTCAAGAGAAAAATAAAAAAAAGCAAAAAGACATGGCAAAAAGACATGCCATGGCAAAAAGATAAAAAGACTAACAGCATTTATCGGGTGTTATTCTATGTTGAGCATGTTGTAAATACAGTTTATATAAAGTTTAAAGTAACAGGGAAAATATTGCAAATATTGTTTAGGGAGAAATATTTTGTAAAAGAATAATATGGACAGTAATGATAATCACCAAAGTCATTAGAGGGAGTGCCTGGGAAAGGGCTGGTGGGGGAGGATGTGGGAGATTGAGCAGCAGTTCACAGAAAGCTTTAGCTATATCTCTATATCTGTGAAGACCTAGTCCATTAAAAACAAAAAGTTTTGAGGCAAATTTGGCAAACTGAATCTGTGGTGTGGTGAATATATGAATATACATTACTTTTTCCCCTAGGTAAGTTTTAGTCTATTTGAAATATTCTAAATGTTTAGAAATTTTAAAATTGCCATTGCAGTTATTTTTGCAGTGTGTTTAACTTAGCAGCTTTGTGAAATGTATGGCAACACAGGGTAAATTGCCCTATACTTAATATCTCCAGTGGTAACAAGGCATTATTTAGAAATTTCGCCCAGAATTCACCTCTGTAAACTCTGCAGTAATGAAGTAGTTAAGTTCAGGACTTCTATATTGATCAGCATTGCTTTGAATATAATTCAACGATTAGTGCTAGAGGAATACACACCTGTGGGAAGGCAGAATGAACTAAGAGGACTCAGATCATCTATGGATTCACTGCATATTTACATTTTTATATGTTTACAGTGGAAAAAAGTTAAGTTGCACAATGAAAGCATTAAGAAATATGCTTAAAACTTCCTGCTCAACAAAAAATGCTATAAACAAATTTAGTCAACTCACACACTGATTTTAAAATCATTAAATCTGAAGACATTGCCTCCATTTTCTTGAGTTTAGTTAGGACACTTCTGGCTGCTTAATATGAATTTTCAGATTTAAATTGGAGTAAAGAGAATGAATGAAGAATATGTATAAAAAATTAATAGGTATCTTTAAAATTTTTTCTATTAGTTTTCTTTGGTTACATTTAGATATCATGCCAAAAAAAAAACAAGTACTAAGAATGGAAAACAAAGATTTTTCAGCTGAGAGGATTTATGACTTTATTATCAAATATGTAGTCAGTCATTCAAGCAACAGTTAGTTATTGAGTATCTGCTCTGTGCCAGGTACAGTTCGAAGTGCTGAGGAAGGAGCAGAGAACAAAGTAAATGAGAAACCCCTGCCGTCATTTTATTTGTGCTCGAAGGAGGAAGGGGTAGAACTTACTTTCTCATCATCTAGTGCCCATATACAAGGAAACCTACTAAATGGTAATTGAGAATCTTTGTGGTGTGGGGAAGGAAAGGGGTGGGGGGAGTGCACTGAATGGGATTTCTTGGATAACCGTAATTACAGAAGGAAAACACGCACTGGCTTCTCCTATTATATAAATGAGAACGTTTATAGTAATTTTCTGAGAATGGCATTCTCAAATGTTTTAAGTGCAGAAGAAGAATAAATGGTCGAGTCTGCTTTTCAGCTGTGCTATGACTGCCTGTTTTACTCTTTTTCCTTCCCGACTCTACTGAGCTTATTACTTGATTGATGGGTTTTTCGTTTTCTTTTTTTTTCCCTGAAGAGTAAATTATTGTCTTTATTCAGTAAGGAGTTCAAGTGAAATGTAAAGTACTCTTTTATTCAACTAGCTCTTTACTTTCTTGTTAAGACCTTCTGTGTGTGTCAGGCACGGTCCCAGGCTCTGTGTGTTCAGAAATGCACAGCTCCTCCTCCAGGGGGTCTGTGGTCTAACAGGCCAAATGCCAGTGCCAGTTGTCATGCAGCATGGCAGGTGATCTTAAGGAGGGCTAGACATAGTTCTGAGTGAGCAATCCTGCCTGAGGTTCAGAAGCTGTGTAGCTGGAAGATTTTTTTCGTTGTTGGGGCTTCAAAAATGAGTGATGGTTTGCCAGATGTGAAGTGTGAGGTGGGCTTCCCAGCAACTTCACAACCCCATGACTCCCGTCTGTCACTCAGTGCATTCATTGCCTCAACGTGCCGTAGCTTCTGTATGTCATTCATTCGGTCATTCATTTATCCATTGATTTATGCCATCAAATTTAGTATATGTATTATACTCCTTTTGTGGGCCATTTGCTAAGCAGTAGTGAAATGTGTAAGAAAGATGCTGCATTTACCTTCATTTTATATGTCAACACCAATGGCTGGAGTTATTGGCACGTAGGCATTCTAATCCAAAGATTTTTGAATTCAAAATATTGGGTTGGCCAGAAAGTTCCTTTGGGTTTTTTGTAACATCCACGGAAAAACCCGAAGGAACTTTTGGCCAACCCAGTGTGTGAGTTATTATAGTCAGATGGGTAACATGACTTGGTTTTGAATAGAAGTACTTAGTTATATTCTACAGTGAACAAGAGCATTTAGAGGTTATATAATGCATCTGATCATAGTATCGAACCTGATCAGAAAAACAAAGAAAACGGAATTCTTCTGGAGCTTGCTTTATATACTTGTTTCCACACAATCCAAATAATTCCCATTCACTACAATTCTGGGAGAACACAAGAGCACACAGCAGTTTTAAGTAGGTTATCTTGTTGGTTCTGACAGCATCCCTATGGATCATGAATATAGACTCCATGACTTTTCCAGAAACATAGGAATAGTATGTGGTAGAACTCTAACTTGATTCTAGTGTTCACTTCACCATGCCCATGAGAAAACTCTGAAATTCCTAGATGCGTCTCATACTTTTTTTTCTTCTGATATATCTTTTTATACTTTTAAAGTAACTTTTTTTTCCTTACTTAGCTTTCCTTTAACAAGAAGGCAAATATTTTCTTTTTTTTTTTTAAGTAAAATAAGTAAAACAGTGGGGTAATGTAGCTACCAATATAAAAATGTTTACATTTCTAAAATATGGTAGATTTAGGGAACTGTGAACATAGCCATTTGTGTGTGTGTGTGTGTGTGTGTGTGTGTGTGTGTGTGTATAGAAATATAACTTCAATAAATTAGATTTCGTCACAAATACAAAATTATATTTTTAAACATATTGATATTTCACTTCATCATATGATATAACCACGTGCTGAAAATGAAGATGAATTTGGAATTTCAAAGTCACACGCAAAAGTATAATCCATCAATGGTCCTCATTCTTCTTGGTGAATCCTTCCCTTTTAGGATATTTCCTTTCACTGAAATGACTGGACATAAGGCATGTCAATGCAAAACGTAAGTGAAGAATTTAGAGAAGCTAAATTTTACCAGGGGAATAGATGGGAAGTAGAGATTAAGGAAGCAGGGAGCCATTGAAAAATGTTGGGTGGAATTGAGAGGGGCTTAATGTAGCGTAAGGGAGATGGGCTTTCAAGAGAGCTCCGAAGTCGGACGAGTGGAAACAAGAAAGTGATAGAGAGCTATAAGGAAGGGTCAGCAACTGTTTAGTAACTGTGCGCCTCTGCAAGACCCCAGTGCCTGGTGTTGTGGACTCAGTGGAGTTCTCAATATTCTTGAGGTCTGGAAAAACATGTTCTCGTCAGATGAGAAGAAAAGATCTAAAAAAGATAAAGCAAGTCTGAGAGGTGGAGTAGAAATTGAAATTTAGGACTATTGTTGTCAGCGGCACACTATGAGCAACTTTTAAAAGGCTTGTTAGGGTAAAAATGCACTTTTTGGCTTTTTAAGAAAGCATACCATGAAGAAAGAAATAATTGATCATATACTCAGAGCTAAGCATAACTATTGGCTTGCTGTCCCTACCATAACAACCAAAAATTGAGGGGAAGGGAGAGCAAAGATGCTGATCTTGGGAGCTTCAGATTGCCACAGCAGCCAGCAAACAACGATTGGACCGTGGATCAGTATTTCAAGCAAACAGTCTTGACTGTTTTACCAGCATAATCCCAGGACCTTCACTTTAAGCCAATGTTCTTTGCCCTAAGAAAGCGTCACACAAAGCATTTGTTTCTTTGTGACTGAAGAACAATTAATTTAGTTCAACTCACTTTGTTGAGCATGTACTATATGAAAAAACCGTACCTAGTCCATAAATCCTAGTTCTCCATGACCATAACCACTGGAGGCTGCTGTTTCAACATACCAACAGAGGCAGTGAATCTCTAGAAGCAAAACAATCTAGGCCAAAACAAATTAGTAAAGGATGTCTGAGGGTAAGTGGTTTTTTTTAATTGATATAAAATTTATATCCAGTGAAATGCACAGTTGAGTACTCTCTTCTACATGATTTTTTTTCCACCTTGAATTCTGTGAAACCAGTTTGCCCTGGTCTTTCTCTTACACCTTTGGCTATTCCACCCCTCTCTCATCATAGTTACCTATCGCTTCACTAAATGTTGATATTCCAATGTCTGACTTCTCTTCTCAGGTTACATATTCTCTTTATACTGTGTTGCTTTCAATAACCTCATCAGCATCACATCTACAAATCTAGACCCTATTTCCCATCTGCTCCATTCGTATACATCCAGCAAGCAATGGGACCTCTTTGCTTAGTGGTCCCATAAGAACTTTAAATTTGTCATGTGCAAAAATGAACTTATTGCCTCTCACTACAAACATGCTTTTAATTATGTTTTCATTATTAGCACTAATGAAAACATACTATTCAAAACAATTCAAGCAATCGAGCACTTTTGTGTGATAAGGGATGTGTCAAACATTATAAATCAGGTAACCCTCTTTTGGGAGAACTGATAGTTTAGCCATTTATTCACGCCAAACCTGGCCATCATTCTGGAGCTTTCCTCCTTCCTCATTGCACCCACCCAGAATCCCCCCAAAATTTCACCTCCCCCTCGTCATCGTGGTCCTTGCTTCTTTCTCTGGAATCTCTCAAATCTGTTTCTTTCTTCAATCACTGTCCTTGTCAAAAATCTTTCTACTTTCTTTCCAGACTTCCACACAGGGAGTATTGTTACAACAGATTCAGACTCCGTTCCTTAGGCATAGAGGTAACGGAGGGATGAATTCTGATTGGAGATTTACTCATCAACCATGTATTGAGTTTCTGTTAGGCATAAAATAAGTCTATTAAAGTAGCAGAACAGAATTAGTCCGAGTGGAGCAAACGAGCTGAGTGGTTGAGTAGTCGAGTCCCGGAGACCGGTAGCGCTTGCAGCATGGCTGACCAGCTGACTGAAGAGCAGATTGCAGAATTCAAAGAAGCTTTTTCACTATTTGACAAGGATGGTGATGGAACTATAACAACAAAGGAGTTGGGAACTGTAATGAGGTCTCTTGGGCAGAATCCCACAGAAGCAGAGTTACAGGACATGATTAATGAGGTGGATGCTGATGGTAACGGCACAATTGACTTCCCGGAATTTCTGACAATGATGGCAAGAAAAATGAAAGACACAGACAGTGAAGAAAAAATTAGAGAAGCATTCCTTGTGTTTGATAAGGATGGTAATGGCTATATTAGTGCAGCAGAGCTCCGCCATGTGATGACAAACCTTGGAGAGAAGTTAACAGATGAAGAGGTTGATGAAATCATCAGGGAAGCAGATATTGATGGTGATGATCAAGTAAACTATGAAGAGTTTGTACAAATGTTAACAGCAAAGTGAAGACATTGTACAGAACGTGTTAAATTTCTTGTACAAAATTGTTTATTTGACTTTTCTTTGTAACTTATCTGTAAAAGGTTTCCCCCTATTGTCAAAAAAATATGCATGTATAGTAATTAGGACTTCATTCCTCCATGTTTTCTTCCCTTATCTTACTATCATTGTCCTGAAACCTTATTTTAGAAAAATTGATCAAGTAACATGTTGCATGTGGCTTACTCTGGATATCTCTAATAGGCCCTTCTGCACATCTAAACTTAGATGGAGTTGGTCAAATGAGGGAACATCTGGGTTATGCCTTTTTTTTTAAGTAGTTTTCTTTAGGAACTGTCAGCATGTTGTTGTTGAAGTGTGGAGTTGTAACTCTGCGTAGACTGTGGACAGTCAACAATATGTACTTAAAAGTTGCACAATTGCAAAACGGGTGTTTTATCCAGGTACTCGTACACTATTTTTTTGTACTGCTGGTCCTGTACCGGAAACATTTTCTTTTATTGTTACTTGCTTATTACTTTGTTTTAGCCACTTAAAGAAAATCTGCTTCTGGCACAATTTCCCTAAATCCATTCCAAGTTGTATATTGCTTTATTATCTTCATGGTGCTATGTCCCTCTCTAAATCATCTAGTTTATTATTTGGTTTCCTACTTTATAGTCTTTCTCCACTCTCGTATGTAAGCTTGCTAAGGACAGGGGTGTGTTCTAACTTGTTCATTACTCCATCCTTATTGTGTAGATACAGTGGTAAACACACAGTAGGTGTTCAGGAAATATTTGTTGCATGTTAACAAGTAATCTTCCCTCCAGCCTTAAATGAGAGTTTTTGACTGGCGCAGTGATTCATATTCACCTCTGCGGATTTGTATAATACCATTATGAAATGTTGCTGGGTGTGTTATCTGCCTCATAGGGATATAAGGATATTATAAGGATTAAATGAGATAATGTATATGAAAGTTACTTTGTTAGAGAAAAAAAAACTTATAATAGTATTTATGATCACTCTCCTGATCTCACAGATGAGCAGATGAGAAACCTGGAGCCCCAGTGGGTACATAATCACCCAAGGGCACAGATATCAGCTCTTATATCTTCTGCCAACCATCACAAAGATGCTTTTACATATTTTTTCCCCTTTATGCTGAATGTCCCTCACTGAAAGGTCATAAGGATGACAAAGATGTTTCTGAAAATTAGAAAGGGAGGAGTAAAGCCACTTTTTGTTGAGAAAGGGCGTGCAGATCAGTAAAAACAGCCACAGGGAATATAGGAATGAAAAATTCAGGGTAGAATTTGGCCTACTGGCCCAGATGGTAAGGGAATAAACTAGTTGCGATGTTTAATGTGAAACTATAGAAAGGATAATAGGTTTGTGAACAAATGTTCCAAACTCTCAGCTCAGGGTATGATTTCCCAATTCAAGAAACTTCTCCCCTGAGGGTAACAAGTTTTACTCAGCTTTTGTGCAAAGAAACTGCCACTATTTCATATTTTCTTTTCTTTTTCTGTTTCCTTAATAAAAGTATTCAGTATTACTTGGTGGAGTTCTGCCCTATTGTTTGATATCATGACACTTTCTTCCAGGCAGTGCAGTGTCCTGTCATTGGGAGCCATTGGTGCTAACCAGAATGGTGTACAGTACCAGGGAGTATGCTAGTATATTGAGTTATATCTCATATTCTTATGTAATTCACAAACCAGCCCTTTAAAAGAACTCAATTTCGGACCTGTGTGATGTCATTTGTGGTATACTTAAGCCACACTTTATTTTTAATTTGATATATGCTCATTAAAAAACATTATCTTACTTGCTTTAGGGTCACACAACTAGTAAGTGAAGGAACTAGTCTTCCAAACTCCATTATTTGCATCTTTAAAAATTGTTTAGCATTTATATGAAGGCAAAAATTAACCTTCCAGCTCTGTTATCAATTTCTATATCCCAGTGGATATACCAATGTCCTCTGAAGTTGCGTAGCTCTGATTTGTCATGAGGTGGCAATGTAACAACACCTTGAATTGGATCTATGATGAATTCCCCCACCTTGATGAATTTCTGAGGGAGCTGTCCAGAGCTGAGTTTGCTATGGAATGGCCACTGAGTGAGGAGGCATGAGAACAGACTTCTAGGGCTTGAATATTTGATTTTATGCATATCCAGTCTTAGCTTCTAGCTGAAGAATCCTAATGTGGAACCCTAGGAGAATTTGCTTTCTGGATTTCAAATACAAAAGTTCAAAGCGGTCAGGTTCTATTTAAAAAGCCCACATGCAAAAGTAAGTGAAGTACCTTGAAATTGCCAGTGAAGAGGTCATCGTGAAATCTACAGAGTAAAAAAATGAGTTTTAGAGGAGGAAAATATGTTTTCAAATAAGGGAATGTATATTATAGCTTTTCAAATTCCATTCATTCAGAGAAAGTGAATAAACAGGGATAAAAGACCTTGAACAAGACTCCTTTTCATGTCTATTTAAATAAGAACTTTATTCAATTTGTGGTACTATTAAATAGGAATACAATATTAAATAGCTTAAAATTTATAGTTGTATTTCTTATATCCAAATATGTGAAAAGAATTTTATATAATTTATTATGGCTCATCCTGAGGTGGCTCTGAAATTATGAATTGTGAACACTGTCTAATACTTTTCCCTAAAATATTAATAAATTTATACGTATATATTCTTAAAAATTCAAATATTATATTAAAATAATGTTCATATTATCATTTAAAGATCTAGAATGTAATTTCCCAGTCTTGATTTTAATTCGATTATATGAAAGCTGAAAATATAAGATTGTAACACTTTTTTTTAGATTGTGGTTGTTTCTTAAAAAGTCATTCACCTGTTGAATCATTCCGTAGATATATAGTGGCACATTCCAAGTTGTGGTCATGTGGTTCCAGCCTCCATTAGACTTATAGTCTAGTGCAGGAAAGGTTAAGTAAACTGAAGCTTAAAATGCACGATAATAAGTGCTATGATGGGGTTGGTACAGCGTATTATAATCACACACTGCAGGATCCTCTTATTTGAATTTGGTGGGGGGGCTGGTCAGAGAGAGTTCCCAGGGAAAGTGATATGGAAGGTGATACCTGAAGTATTAGTAGAATTCAGCCAAGCAAAGAGATGGAGAAGAATCTTTCAGTCACAGTGAGCATAATATGTGAAAGTATGGAGACAAAAGAGGATGTGGTGTTCTTCGAAGAAGAGAAGTTAAATTTAACTAAAAGGTAGAATTCTTAAAAGATAAAACAGGAACTGGGGATAATAAATAAGACTGAGACAGTAAGCTGAGGTTGTACCATGGAAGCATGACCATCCTTCTAAGAGCATTGGGATTCTGTAGTAAGGTTTTAAATAAGGAAGCTGCCTGGTCAGGTTCACATTTTAGAAAAGTCATTTCAGTGTGAAGAAAAGATCACGGTTAGGTGAGAGCCTAAGTCTAGAGGCTGAGGGACTCTTTTGGAATCTGCTATAGTGGTTCCAGATGATACATGATGCTGGCCTCAACTAGAATAGCACTAAGTGTTGATGGAGAGAAGTAGCTGGAATCATCATTTTTTAGAAGATTAAATTGAGAGAGCTTCGCAGCTGTTTGGAAGTAGAGGAGGGTGAGGATATGAGGTCAGGGAAGCTAATTAGATTTCTGGAATCTGCAGCAGTGGTGGCTGGTTCCACTTCCAAAGATAGAAAACACAGAAGTCTGCAAGTGAAGGTAGTGAGATCATTTGGGGCATAGAAAGTTTTATGTTTCTGTAGGACTCTAAATGAAATGGCTAGCAGAAATTTGGACCTGTGGATTTTGAAGCTCAGGAATGAGATGTGACCTAGAGATATAAAGTTTAGAACTTTTATCAGGTGGATGGTAATTGAGCATTTAGGAATGGACGATATTACCCAGGGAAGATGTTGAAGAGATTCTCAAACTTTGGGGTCAGATGAATTACCCAGGAGGTGTGATAAAATTCAGAATCCTGGGCACCAACTCCAGAGTCTTACTGAGTAGGTATAGGATGTAGCTCACAAATCTACACGCTTGACAAATAGAGTCCCTTACCATGATTTTGATGCAGATGATCCTCTGACCCCACTTTCAAGTAAAAGGAAAAGTGGATCTTGCATAGGAGCCTAAGTAGTATCAGCACATAAAAGATGGACAGAGGAGGAGGAACCCGGAAATAAGGCTGGTGAAGAAGTAACTATAGGTGTGGAAGGAAAATTAAAAGTATAAAATATCACTAATTACATGGAAAGAGAATCAGTATAAGAGAAGGAATCATCGACAGGGCCAGAAGTGTTGAGACAGGAAGTAAAGATGAAGGCTGGAATACACCTACTACATGTAACAAAAGGGAGGTCATAACAAAGTTGGCAAGAATAGTTTTAGTAGAATAATGTGGGCTGAAGCCAGATTGCAGTGGATTGAGGGTTGAATATGATATGAGGATGAAGAGACATGAAGCAGAGACAAAATCTTTTAAAAGAAGTTAGAAGGGATGGAGGAGGTTGCTACAGCAGGATATGGGTAGGGGTGAATGTTTTAGGAAGGAAACAGCGTGAGTCAAAGTCTTATCTCACCCTTGGCCTGCTCTTATCTCTAATTTTTGTGGAGCTTTTCATCTTATCAACTTATGAATCGTTATATTATACAATTCAGCAATAAAAAGAATGGGTTGTGTGTTAAGTTTATGTCGAAATTTCTAAGAAACTACCAAATACTTTTCCAAAGAGCTGTTCTGTTTTACATTTGGATATTGGGGAGCAAATTAAGGTGCTGCTTTGTGTTTTGTGCATTATGGTTATGCCAAAAAATACTGAAATATGCCTGAATATTAGCCTGACCCCTAGTGGTGATCCACATCCATGGGGCTAAACGTGGAACCGAGTTTTTTCTACCCTTTCCATCACATGAGCTGCCACTCCACCTCCATCGTTTCTTGCAAACACATAACAGTAGAGAGATGGTGTAAATATGCCCAAACAAATTTAGATGGTGTACTGTGGGGTCCAGTGGGGCAGAAGGATGGAAGTCCTTACATCCTGCTACCTGCTTGAGATCAATATCTGCTATCATAGCTTAAGCATCACCACCATCCAGGGGACTTTGAGAACAATATTGAACTTCACTTAAGCTCAATTTCCTCATATTTACAACGAGGATTATAGTAATGCCTACCTTAGAGTGATGTTAGGATGATTAAATGAGATTGTGTATGTAAAGCACCTAACACAGTTCAACCCAGAGTTGACATTCACGAAAGAGCAGGTGTTCATATTTCATAACGATAAAAAAATCAATAATGTAGTCAAATACTACAATGAAATTTTATTCATGATATTTTTTTTCTGGTTCTCATTTGCTTGCATTCCATGTTAATGTTCTCTATTTCAATTGGAACCTCTTTAAATTTAGGACTAGGTTTTATTTGATAAAGATAAAAGCCACAACCATACCAACAATAACATCCTCTATCATTTTAGAGTAACTGTATATCAAGACATTGCTAAAATATTTCTTATGTAAAATTTAATGCTGAAACAGTTTTATGAGGTAGGCAAAGATCTCAGATGGTCTATGTTAAAGATTTTCATCTGTATCTTTTTCACCCAGACCCCACATCTTGACTCCTTGATGTGCTGGCCCTGCCAGTGGCAATGATAATATCGGTTACAGCTGGTTGATACAAGAAATACAAAGATTATGTACAAAGTATTGATATTGATACTGATATTGATAAAGCTAGCTTTCTTCTCTTAGAGCTTTTCCGTTCTAGATAGCTAGCTCTCACCGAGAAAAAAAAGCTACCTCTTATTTAACCCTTGAGAAACAAAAACAGAATGAACAAAAATCTATTTGCTTCTTTTATTACCCCAACGATACTAGGACTGACTGTTGTTATTTTTAATTATTATGTTTCCAGGCATTTTTCCCCCGCACTCAACCGACTGATTAATAACCACATAATTTCTCTTTAACAATGACTTCTTCAGCTTATGTCAGAACAAATAATGAACATCCAGAACTATAAAGGACAAACCAGAACACTAATCCTTATGTCCCTTATTCATTGGCCAACAAACTTACTAGGCCTCTTACTGAACTCATTTGCCTCCCTACGCAACTTTCAATAACCTTAGGCACAGTGGTCCCTTTATGAGCAGGCACTGTGATCACTGGCTTCTGCCATAAAGCAAAAGCATCTGTAGGCCGCTTTCTATCACCTGGGGCACCAATCCCTCTTATCCCGATGCTAGTAATTATTGAAACTATTAGCTTATTTATCCAACCAATAGCCCTAGCCCTACGACTAACAGACAGTATCACAGCCAGTCACCTGTTAATTCACCTAATCAGAGGAGCATCCCTTTCCCTATTAAGCATGAATCCTCCCACAGCCCTCATTATATTTATTAGTCTTGTTCTTCTCACTTTTCTCGAGTATGCAGTAGCCCTTATTCAAGCTAACGTGCTCACCCTGTGAGTGAGCCTCTACCTACACAATGACACCTAATGACTCACCAAACCCATGCGTATCATATAGTAAATCCTCGTCCCTGACCTCTTACAGGAGCCCTCTTAGCCCTTCTCTTAACATCCCATCTAGTCATATGATTCCATTTTAACTCAACTTTTTTATTATCCTCAGGCTGATTAACTAGTATGTTAACAATATGTCAATGATGATGAGACATCACCAGGGAAAGCACTTTTCAAGGCCATGACACACCAGTTTCATTCAAAAAGGATGTTGATATGGCATAATTCTGTTTATTATTTCAGAGGTTCTCTTTTTTATAGGCTTCTTCTGAGGTTTTCATCACTCAAGTCTTGCCCTTACACTTGAACTAGGTGGTTGCTAACCACCAACAGGCATTCACCCCCTAAATCCATTAGAAGTACCACTTTTCAACACCTGTCTTACTGGCCTCTGGAGTACCTATTACCCAAGCTCACGACAGCTTGATAGAAGGAAATTGTAAGCATATTCCTCAAGCTCTTTTTATTACAATCTCCCTAGTTTACTTTACACTACTGCAAGCCTCAGAATATTATGAAACAGCTTTTACAATCTCAGATGGAGTACACAGATCAACAGTCTTCATAACCAAAGGTTTCCATGGCCTACACGTGATCATTGGCTCTACTTTTCCTCATTGTCTGCTGCCTGTGCCAACTACAGTTTCAAATCATTTCAGATTTGAAGCCACTGCCTGATACACTTTGTAGACATAGTATGGCTGTTTCTCTACATCCCCATTTATTGATGAGGGTCTATTCTGTTTTTTCTTTTATTGGGGTATAGTTGTTTTACAATGTTGTGTTAGTTTCTACTGTACAGTGAAATGGAGTTGAGGGTGTGTTCTTTTAGTATCAATTAGTTGTCTTCCAGTCAATTAGTACAATCTGAAAAGAATAATAAACCTTATAGCATTAACCACAAACATAGTACTAGCTTCACTACTTGTACTTAGCGAATTCTGACTTCCCCTAGTAAAGACAGATACAGAAGAATCAAGTCCTTACAAATGCGGATCTGACCCCATAGGATTTTCCATAAAGATTTTCCTGGTAGCCGTTACATTTCTCCCCTTGATCGAGAGAAATTGCCCCCCTTCGGCCCCTGCCCTGAGCAGTCCAAACTAGCAACCTAAAAACAATACTCATCATAGCACTAATCCTGATCTCACTACTAGCAATAAGTATAGCCTGTGAGTGAACTCAAAAGTGATCAGAATGACACAAATACGATAATTAGTTTAAATGAAAACAAATGATTTTGTCTCGTTAAACTATGATTAAATTCATAATTACTGAGTATCTTTTGTCTACATAAATATTATTCCAGCATTCACAGTTTCCCTTATAGGGCTCTTAATTTATTGATCTCACTTAATATCTTCTCTACTATGTCAGGAAGAAATAATATTATCATTATTCATTATAGCAACCCTAATAATTCTAAATGTCCATTTCACTCTAGCTAGCATAATACTCGTCATCTGACTAACATTCATAACCTGAAAAGCTGCACTAGGTTATCCCTGCTAGGAATATTATCAAACACCTATGGCATTGATTGCATACAAAATACAAACCTTCTCCAGTGTTAAAAATTACTGTTCTAACTATTATATTCATGCCACTAACATGTTTATCAAAGAGCAATATAATTTGAATTCACACCACAACCTACAGCATACTAATTAGTTTTGTTAGTCTTTACCTTTCTAACAACAGCCTTAACTTTATTCTTCTCTGACCCTCTGTCAGCACCTTTACCAACTCGAACTACATGACTCTTACCACTAACACTCAGAGCTAGGCAATTCCAGCTACCTAAAGAATCACTGGCTTGGGAAAAAAGCAAACAAACTGTCTATTACTATATTAATCATACTACATATATTCTTAATCTTAACATTCAAGGCCACGGAAATGATTCCATTCTACAACTTATTTGAAGCAACACAAGTCCCAACATTAGTTATTATAACTTGATGAGGAAACCCAACAGAACGGCTTAATGCAGGACTCTATTTTTTTATTTTACTCACTAGTGGCATCCCTTCCACTTCTAGTTGCACTAATGTCTATCCAAAATACTACAGGCTCACTAAACTTTAACAATGCAGTACTGAGCCCAAACAATATCTAACTTTTGATCCCATATTTTCACACGATTAGTGTGTAAAGTGGCTTTTATAGTAAAAATACCCCTTTATGGGTTACACCTATGATGTCAAAAATGCACGTAGAAGCCCTTATCGCCTGATCTATGATTCTTGCAGCCCTACTACGCAAACTTGGTGGGTACGAATCACAGTAATCCTGAAACCCATAGCAAAGTATGTGGGGTACCCATTCCTTATATTGTCCTTCTAAGGAGTAATTATAATGAGCTCAATCTGCTTGCACCAAACAGACTTAAAATAGCTCATCACATGCACCTCAGTTAAGCACGTGTCACTTGTCATAGTAGCTCTTCTTACCCAAACACCTTCAAGTTCTATAGGAACTAGGGCCCTAATAATCACCCACAGCCTCACATCATCTATATTATTTTGCCTGGCAAATTCAAATTATCAGCGTATTCATAGCTGAAACATAATTTTAGTCCGTGGTCTACAAACATTTCTTCCACTAATGGCAACATAATGACTACTAGTAAATCTTACAGACCTAGCCCTGCCCCCCACAATCAACTTAATCAGAGAACTATTTGTAGTAATATCTTTCTTCTAGTCCAATATCACCATTATCCTCATAGGGGCTAAGACAGTATTACTGCCCTATACACTCTTTCTGTATTAATCATAACACAATGAGGTAAATATATGTATCATATCAACAATATCAAACCACCATTTACATGAGAAAACACCCTCATAACTCTTGACCTATTACCCCTTCTGCTCCTATAACTCAACCCAAAATTATTTTGGGACCTAGGTACTGTAATAGAGTTTAACAAAAACATTAGGCTGTGAAGTAAAAGAAGCTTAATCTCCTTTTTACTGAAAAGCTTAGCCTTTTCTCGGGTGAGCCTCCTCACTCTGGAAAGCTAGCTCTTACCCAAAGCCAGCTACCGCTTATTTACCCGTGAGAAACAGAAACAGAATGAGCGAAAATCTGTTTGCCTCTTTCATTTCCGCAAAGATAATAGGGCGCCTGTTGTTATTTTATTTTATTTTTTAAAATTAATTAATTTAGCTATTTATCTTTGGCTGCGTTGGGTCTGCATTGCTGCACGCAGGCTTTCTCTAGTTGTGGCGAGCCAGGGTTACTCTTCGTTGCGGTTGTGTGGGTTTCTCATTGCGGTGGCTTCTCTTGTTGTGGAGCACGGGCTTCAGGCTTGTGGGCTTCAGTAGTTGTGGCTCGCGGGCTCTAGAGCGCAGGCTCAGTAGTTGTGGTATACGAGCTTAGTTGCTCTGCGGCATGTGGGATCTTCCCGGACCAGGGCTCGAACCCCTGCATTGGCAGGTGCATTCTGCCAATGCAGAATTGGCAGGTGGATTCTTAACCATTGCACCACCAGGGAAGTCTTGTTATTGTTTTAATTATTCTGTTTCTGAGCATTTTATTCACATCCAACCAACTCAGCTACCTCCTCAATGAGGAGAAATGCGGGCATCTGTGACCTCCTCAGACTCAGTATCTCACGAGCATTTGTTACTCTGCAGAAGAGAAGACACAACACCAGGAATGACCAGTACCTGATGATTATTCCAATCAGTCATTTGGCAATTTAAGATAGTTACATTCTTTTTCCCACCCCACCCTAAGCACATTTGTTTCCTTTTTTTTTTTTTCACTGTAATAGCTGAGTTTCACCCTAAAATAGTCAAAGGATTCTATTCACATTTTGTCCTTGTAGATTAATGATAGTGTTAAGACACACAGTTCCTTCATGGCAAATAAGAAGCGTCTTCTTGGCCACATGTGATTAGCACCATCCAGACTCCTGCCTCACATGCCTGGTGAGGCGTGCATTCTCTTCAGTATCCAGTTGTTTTTCAAGAGAGATGTGTAAATTAAAGTAGTGACAATGATGTTAACATATGTGTTAGGCAACAAAATAGATGGCGCTGATGCAGATGGTGTTACAAGTTGTATTTTCAACTTGGGTCTGCATTTGGAAAATATTTCTATTTCCTTCCTTCAATGTCATCAATTTTAATGGCTTCTATTCCATCTAATTTTTAAGCTGTAAATATATTCTAGTATTTGAGAAGGAAATCAAAACGATCCTTTGTAACAGAGGCTGAACCTAGTTTGTTTTCTCAGCAAAATTAGTCTTCAGTTTATATGTATCTAAATGCTGGATTATGAGTTCCCAAATCCATAATTTATCCTAGAATTCTTCAGTTAATAAAAACCGATGTGAGAATAAGTTTGTCTCATATGATTATTAAAAAACCTCTGAGCAAGCATTTAAATATTAGGAGATTTCATATAAAAAATCTTCATTTGGGCTTCTCTGACAAATCAATGGTTTCGAAATGCTTTCAGAGACCTGAGTAGGACCCTGGACAAGTAATACGCACTAACACTCTCCTATCAGCCTGAGAGCCCCTGGACAGTTTTGACTTTTGCTTAATATCAGTGGATATTTAGTCTACTGAAATATTTTAATCCATCTTTCCCTGTAGAAATTTGAACCTAAATTTAAAGGGGCTTTTCTAATGCAGTTCAAGCCAACAGGTATAATTCATTTTAAAGGTAATTTTTAGGACTAGCTTAAAAGTGTCTAGGCAAACATTTATTTAATTTCCTATGTTTCTGTAGAAGTGATAATACCTAACAAATATTACTTACTCTTTGTCACATGCTGTGGTTTACATATCTCATATTTTAATTCTTACAACAAGCCATAAGGTGGGTGCTAAATGCTATTATTAGCTTAACAAGGACAACCTGAACCTTCAAGAGGTATGTACGTTGCCCAAGGTCTCAAAGCTTGCAAGGGGTTGAGCTGGGAAAATCTTTTCTCTAAAATTCATGTTCTTAACCACTCACTGTCTTACTCTGACATATATATTCTAAACTAGTTTTAAATGTATCTTTAAAAATAATTTAAATATGGATACTTTAAAACACATAAATATATAAATAGGGATAGTTATATAAAGAAACATTTATCCTCGTTCTGAATTAAAGGCTCCAGATACTCTCTGCTCCCTATGCCCCCTTTTAGGTCACAAAGGGAACTCTTTTTATGAATTGTCCACCAAAGGGGTCAGGGTTTGAATTCTCCCCTAGTCTTTTCCTTTTTTTCCCTGTTGTAAATGAATTATGTATATGCCCTGAAGTAATTAGCAAAGACACTGTTGTTCAGGTGAATTTTAAACTAATTAATCTGACCTAATTCCTGTCAAGAATAATTAGAAGAAAATATGTCCTCCCTGAGCAGCTCTTTCAAGCTAAGATGCTAAAGCACGATGTCTCCTGTGTGTGCACTGCATGTGCACTGCGTGGGCACTGTGCTAAAAGTGAGAGGGCTATTTACTTAATGGTTTTAGAGGAAATGCTAAAATGATGCCTCTTCAATTGCCACCTGGGCATCAGCTCTTCAGTTTCTATATCTGAATAAAAACAAGAAGCTGAACTAATGACAGGGATTCTGACACGAGTGATATCAGTGACTCCTTAAGACATTGTGGTTTGCAATTAAAACTTAAAAACTAGTCCCTCCTCTTCCAAAAGGCTCTTGAATGAAGTCGCATGCCCCATTTCACAGCCTGTTAATTTTCTTATCATAAAAGCTATTCAACTGTCTTCTAACTCTCTCTCCCATCCCCTACCTGTCCTTTTTTAAATGTTTAGCATCCTTAGTAATCTAACTAACTGGTGAAATTTCTCATGTAATAACCAAGTCCTAAGCGGTATGTTTCGAGAAAGATATTTTAGGAAAAATCAATAAGGAAGCTTTACCCACAGATGCAGTTTGTCAAGAAGGGGAGATAATCTCTGGTTGCAATGACGGCAGGTTTGAATATGATGACGTTTGCTGTCCATGATTGCCTGGAGCCCTAACCACTGCTCTGTCATTGTATAGCAACCTCTCTGCATGCCCCCTAACCTTGCCTTCTAATATATTAAGGGGCTTGTGGAAGAGGAGACCACTGGAGAACTTATATCTCACATCGCCATACAGTTCAGAGTTAATAATTTCCTTATTAAACCTATGAACCCTTCATGTTTTGTAGTCCTGCCTGCCCAACCCCCTTCTAAGTTAGTTTCTAGGCAACCAATAAACATTGAATTACATTAAGCTCCTTATTTCAAGGCTGCAGTTCAGGATTTTGCTGCATATTTGTTGGCTCATTTATGGAGACTGCAGCATAATATTCATTAATTCTGTTTAATCTTCAGTACTTCAGTGATTTGATTCTCAACCACATTACCTATACCAGTTTGTCCATGTTTAAACCACCCCAGTGCTGTGATGCTGTTCTATACATTGATTACCCAAAGGTTCTGTGAGCTCTATTCTGGAATCACAGAGGCAGATTATCCACCATTTCCAGTTCTTGGTGATCACTCAGCACTTGAAGGTAACCTATTAGAAAATTAAAAATTTCAGCATCTGTCTTGAATGGCCAACATATCTATAGCTGAATTTTAATAAGAAAGAACGTGCAGTTTAGGAATAGTCTGAAAAGGTAATAAGCATTTGCAAAAAGAAGGACATTGTTTGCTTTGACAAATTAATGTTTTGATGTGAAAAAGAGGTTCTTGGAAATATCCCTTTATTGATATGAATCAAGGAATTGAGGTTTTAATTTCAAATTTACCCAGCACTATGTGAGAATGAATATTAATCTTCCAGCAGAACTGTTCTCTGTTTTGAATGTTGAATGTTTTGAGACATTCTCTAAAACACTTGCAAGTACTCTCTCGCTCTGTCTTTCTCTTTCTCTTTCTCTTTGTGTGTGTGTATGTGTGTGTGTGTGTACATCTACGTCTTCACAACCAAACAAAAACGTAAATTAAATGTTTACTCTCTAGTTTCATAACATAAAGTAATCACTGATATTGGTCACACTGAAGGGTGGCTTGGAAAGGAGAGAAGTGAAATCCTTTCAAATGCCGATTCAGTATCTTTCCTTCACCTGCTTTCTGGTGGGGAAGGGTGTATAAGGCTGGGTGAAAAAAGTCAATTGATAATTTTTGCAGGCTCAACAGAACTGTAATAGTTAATAATAGTTTTACTGGCAGGGTCTGGAACGGGGGTGCTCCTGTGTGTCGCTGGTGATGGAGGCTCTGCCAGGATTTCTCACTGTGCCCCCATCACTAGTGACACAGGAGCACCACTGTTCCAGACCCTGCCAGTAAAGCTACTATCCATCACTGAGAATTTGCGTGCATCTGTTCTAACAGCTAGTATTAATTTTCACTTCTAAAAGTACCGTGAGCCCTGTGATAGGATAACTTCCATCAGTAGAACCACAGAACACTCTTCACTGCCCGCCGTGTGCCACATAGTACTGCAGATTCCAAGGATTCTACAGTCATTAAAACAAGAAAGGGCCCTACCTCCGTTCAGTTGTTAAAGTAGCAGGGAAAACAGGCATAAACTATTGCAATGAGTCTATTAGTTATGCACATGTAAAGAAAGGCAAAATAGAAATTCAATGGCTATGGAACACACAGTAAGATCTAAACTACTCTAGCAATGATGAATGTATTTTTTTATTTATTAATGCTTATTTCCAAATGTTAGTTTGTATAAGCATAAATCTGGATTTCATGTTACACCGGGGGAACTGAGTACAGAGTAGGCTAGTAGACTCAGTAGGTTAAACTGTTTCTTTCTTTTATATATATATATGTATATTTATGTATTTATATATGTATGTGTGGCTGCATTGGGTCTTCATTGCTACGCGCAGGCTTTCTCTAGCTGCAGCGAGCAGGGGCTACTCTTCGTTGCGGTGTGCGTGCTTCTCATTGCGGTGGCTTCTCTTGTTGTGCAGCACGGGCTCTAGGTGCACGGGCTTCAGTAGTTGTGGCTCACGGGCTCTAGGGCGCAGGCTCGGTAGTTGTGGTGCATGGGCTTAGTTGCTCCACGGCATGTGGGATCTTCCTGGACCAGGGATGGAACCCATGTCCCCTGCATTAGCAGGCAGATTCTTAACCTCTATGCCACAAGGGAAGTCCCTAAACTGCTTCTTAAAATAGGTGTTTTTTTTTTTTCCTTTGAGCTATCAGGGTATTTAGAAAACATTTCACCTAATCCTTCTCCAGGTAAGGAGAAATGTCTTATCCAAACTAATAATACCATCGTTTTTAATGAATGGAATATTTAGTGTATGCTAGGAACTATGTTATTCTCTACTTTTAACCAATTTTTATTGTGAAATTTAGTATCCTTAAGGATGAGTCTATAATAAAAGATATGTAGGTCACTGATTAATCAAAAAAAAAAAAAGAAAAAAGACACGTATATAATGCCACTCAGGTCAAGAAATGGATAATTGCTTGCTTCCCAGATTTGCTGAGCAGCCCAGCCCACTTCTGACTCCATTCCTTCCCCCCTCCCTACTGCCCTTCTTCTGAGGGTCATGATTATTATTTAGTTTTTCTTTATAGTTTTACCACATTCACATGCATTCAAAAATGATGTTTTTAGGGCTTCCCTGGTGGCGCAGTGGTTGGGGGGTCCGTCTGCTGATGCGGGGGGCGTGGGTTCGTTCCCCGGTCCGGGGGGATCCCGCGTGCCACAGAGCGGCTGGGCCCGTGAGCCACGGCTGCTGAGCCTGCGCATCCAGAGCCTGTGCTCCGTGGCAGGAGAGGCCACGGCAGTGAGAGGCCCGCGTACCGCAAAAACAACAAACAAAAATGATGTTTTTAAATGTACTTTTAACTTCAGATAAACTGAATTGTAGTAGTGTATATGCCTTTATGTCTGTCTTCTTTCACACAACTCAACATTTGTGATAGTAATTCATGTTCTTTTTTGTAGCATTACCTTGGTCATTTTCATTCTATTGTATGAATGTATCACAATTTATTCTACTGTAAGTATTCTAAAATTAATCCATTTTAGAATAAATGGCATTTGTTCGTCTGACTGATATGAATAGCATAACTCTAAATAGTCTTGTGCTTGTTTCTTGGAACACATGTGCATATATTTCTATCTCCTAATTCTCAAAATTTGGTGTTATGCTATATCCCACCCTCATGTTTCTGTAGAATTCAAAGATATATTCTTATGAAAGAAAGTTGGAAAGGAAGGACAGGCTGAGGTAACATAATAGAACCAGATGTACTGAATTGGTTGCCTGATTGCAGTCTCACAGATTTTTGGTTCAGTATCTAATGGGTTAAGCTGAGTTCCTTCACGTGTCACTGAAACAAATGAATAGAAGAAGTAAATGATCAGTGTCATCTTTATCGTTACTAATTCTTTGTTTAACCTTTGGTAATATGGGTGAGATGCAATGCCTTCCTGCTCTTATGCTTGGTTCAACCATTTTTATTGCATTATTTCTGTTCTTTTGTCTAGCTAAGTTTTTCCCATCACAGAATATGCTGTTCCCTTTGCCTGAAATATGTTCTTATTGTAAAACTTTGGTCGCATGACTAACTCCTTTTGTTATTGAGGTAAAGCTGACATACAGTGTTAGTTGCAAGTGTATGACCTAATAGTTCAGTATTTGTATACACCTCTAAGTGATCACTACAATAAGTCTAGTTACCCTCTGTCACCTTACACAGTTACAAACAATTTTTTTTTCTTGTGATAAGAACTTCTAAGATTTACTATCTTAGCTTCTTTCAAATATGGAACCCCTCCCTTCCTTCTCAGGATCATTTCATCTGAACTCGGAAATCTTCTTTGATAGTCCTACTGCCCCCAGTCACTCTCTATTACATTTACCCCTTATAATTGCTGTTAGTTAATTCATGTCGTCAATGGTTATCTTGTTTATAGTTTATTCTTTTTTCTGGTCCCTCCTTTCCCTGCCTTCCAGAAATATAAGCACCAGGAATCTCATTTCTTTTGTAGAACAAGTTAGCTACAGTATGTGGAACAATACCAGTTCATAATAGGTGCTCAATAAATGTCTAATGAATAAATGGAAGAAAGGAAGGTAGAGATTTGGAAGGAGGCCAAGCAGTAAAGAGACTATTTGCATGTTTTAAAAATGCTGTAATTCTTCATGACAGGTGTAAAAGAGGAGATTTGTGGATTCAGATCTTATAAGGAGACTAAGCAATCAAAGATACCAAACCATTGAAGGTTAGAAGGAAGCAGGGAGCTCAGTGTTTCCACACAGTGAGGCAGACTGAAAGCAATAAGGGAAACCAAAAGCCCAGGACGGTGTATGACTGTCATTCCAATGTTCTATATATCTCTTTGCCAAGCTATACATACATGAATTCCTAACAGTCTGACTAATGTTCATCTCAAAGAAAGAATCTGAGTCAAAGTGACCTCAGGGTTACTAGCCATGGAAACAGAGGAGGGAGAGTGTGGTCATTAGATGCTGTTGTCAAAGAACAAAGGAGGGACAAAAAATAGAAGTTTGGTGCTCTCCCACATTGATTTGGAGGAAATTGGCCAACATCCAATGCGAGCAAGGCAGTTGGGTAACCCTGGGAGAATGAGTCGTCTTGGCAGGCTCTGCAGAAGTGCTTGCTTGTGTCAATCATCACTGTAATGACAGATACCAAGGGTCAATATTTACAAGGGTCCACTAGGATGAGTAGTAAGATGAGTCTAGGAGTGGTCCCCAGGAAATCACAGAGCAGTGAGGCTCATAGAAGAGATATAAATTCCAGGAGTTGACCAAACTGTTAGCTATAAAGGAAATGTATATTTAACACAGGAAGAAAAGAGAGCCAAGTACTACGTAGGCAGATCCAATAGGAATGTAATATAATACTTGTGGTTACAGACAGGGAAAATGTTTAAATATCTGTAGTGTCAAACTGCCATATATTAACCCTTTAGTCAAACACAGTTCCTACCCATTTAGACTATTTTCCTTCCCTGCCAAAGATGGCAACTTTCATTTTACCATGTTAGTGAGTAAGGGAAATGACTCATTTACAGACAACTTGGCAAGACTATAAGTAAGAAAAGGAGGGCATGACTGTGTCCTGTAGGTAACAAAATGTTTTTCTAAAGTCATTGCTGGGGAACTAGTAAAACATTACAACCCAGGAAGTCCAGGTAAATTATATGAGAGAGTAGTCAGTAGATGTCACAGGGGAAAAATACAAGCATTTCTGAGAGGAAAAATAAAAGGCTTTGATGTGATGTCTCTGACACCTAAGTGGAGCAGAGAATCTGAGGCAGAGATCCATGCCTCTCATTTGTGAGAGCTCGAATGGGGAGGGTTGTGCTGAGTAATTTTGCTTGGCAATGAACTTAATACCTCCCTCCTCTTACCCCAATTAAAAAGAAACAGCAAAATTAAACTAGGTAACAGAGCTGGATCATCTCCCTCCTAAAGCCGACTCAGCATTCCACAGCATTTATATATCAAATTCCAAGAACTAGGCTATAAAATGTGGAGTTCATTTTGCCACCTTGCAAAAGGAGCTTCAGCTTCTCATTTCTCTTACCTTGTGATGAGGAGGCCTTGAATGGGTCGTTCCTGAGGACCAAAGAGACCCAAAGAGTGATAATGGCATCCCAACTTTGACCTCTGTCTCCCCTAAGAACTGCCAAGCCCTGTGGGCCTTGAGGATTTTTCTGTTTCTCCCCCAATCTCTAGGAACAAAGGTGTGACTGACTCTTTCAACTGAGACTCTCAAGGATCTGTAGAGAATGAACTCTTTCATTAAAGTAGCACAGGAAATCCCAATGCTAAGAGGAGAAGCCAGTCTCAGTACAACCCTATGAAACATATTATTTTCTAGTCTAGGGGTAAGGCAAAGAAAATTCTCAGTTCCTGCCTCACTTAAAGGTAGTACAGGTCAGGACTTCCGTGGTGGTGCAGTGGTTAAGAATCCGCCTACCCATGCAGGGGACATGGATTTGGTCCCTGGTCCGGGAAGATCCCACATGCTGTGGAGCAACTAAGCCCGTGCACCACAACTACTGAGCCTGTGCTCTAGAGCCCATGAGCCACAACTACTGAGCCCACGTGCCACAACTGCTGAAGCCCACATACCTAGAGCCCATGCTCCTCAACAAGAGAAGCCACTGCAATGAGCAGCCCGTGCACTGCAAGGCAGAGTAACTCCCACTCGCCCCAACTAGGGAAAGCCCACCCACAGCAACGAAGACCCAACACAGCCAAAAATAAATAAAATAAATTTCAAAAAATGTTAAGGGTGAAGGGTTGTTTTTTTTTAAAAAAAAAAAAAAAGGTAGTACAGGTCAGAGAATAATTGAATTTCAGAGCTGAAACGGATATTTCTGACTACCTACTATAATCACCTCACCTTCCTGTTAAGGATATTACCAGGAAGGAGAAGTGACTTATACAGTTCATCCCATCATGCGTTTATGTAATGTCTCTTTACATAGCACCAAACATACTTGTACCAGGCACTTCATTATTGGTTATACAGATAAAATATGACTAAGACTTGATTCTTGCCCTCAGGAACTTGCTATCAATTGGGCAGTTAAGATAAGTAAACTGAGAAAGGCATTGCCGTAGTACAAAAGAGGACAGTGTACACAGTGGTTAAGAGTACAGGCTGTGGGTTGAAGCTATCTGAGTTCAAACACAATACCACTGCTCACATGTTGGGTGGCCTTGGGCAACTGAGTTCACTTTACTATGCTCCAATTTCCTTTTCCATGAAATGTTGATAGCATTAGCATTTATCTTATAGGGTTACTTGATGATTAAGTGAGAAAATATATACTCAATGCTTAGTAAAATATTTAGTAGTAGTAATGGATCAATAAATGTATTATTATCAGTAGTAGGTGCAATAGAGTAGTAACATCATCATTATCATTAGATTCCAGGTGTGGTAGTTTAAAAAGAAAGCTTTCCAGCAGTGGGATTAATAGTCCATGATTATATTAAGGTTTAGGAAGAGTGTTCTGGCAAAAGGGGTTAAATTATTTTCTGGTTTCCTGGACTTTGACTTTGTGGAGCTTTCTGAATGTCAAGGTTTTGGCTAGAGCTGTAACTGAATTGCAAACATAACTCTCATGCTCGTGATGATCCTGGGTTTATATGCCATGTGTTCCAGAAAATGGCAGTGAAGTTTATGAGGAAGAAACAGCTCTTTCTCTTTCATACAAAGGTGAAGTTTCAGTTGGAAGTGTGGCTTCCTAGGGTGTTTGTTCTTACCCCACTGACCCAAACAGAGTGAACTATATGACAACAGGGTGTATATCACAGTATGTCATAGAGATGTAAGTTGGTAACATTTTGTATCTTCCACTGTAGGCTGTAAGTATTCTGAGGTCTGGGATGTAGCAGTTATCTATTGCTGAGTAACAAACCACTCCAAAACGTAGTGACTGTTTTAGTGACTGAAACAACAGTAGTTATGGAATTTGCATTTCGGGCAGGGCTCTGTGGGGATGACTTGTTCTGCTCCATGCTTGACTTGAGGCTGAGATCCACTTTCTAGATGGCTCACTCATGTGGCTGGCAAGGTGGTGATGACTTTCGGTAGTGAACTCAATCAAAACTGGAGTATTCATTTCTTGCTGGCTGCTTATTTGTGTCTCCTTACAGCATGGCTACCACCTCAGAGCAGTCAGACTACTTACATAGTAACTTATTGCCACTTGTGAGTGGCAATAGTACCAGGCAGAGACTGTGTGGCTTTGTAAATCTAGCTTCAGGAGTCAAATAACGTTACTTCTGCCATAGTTGCAAGTGCATCCACATTCAGGGGGAAAGAACATAGGCCCTCATCCCTCTATGGTGGAAATGTCAAAGTTACATGATGAGAGGTACATGTGGGTATGACTCTGTTGAGAAACACAATCTGCCAAAAATGCCATTTCCGTTTTGCCCACCAGAGTGTCCAGAACAGTGGTGACACAACACGGGTACTTAATAAATATAGCTCTGAATGAATTATAGCACTGAATACATTGAGTGAATGAAAATAAATGAATAAATTAGTATTGTTACCCTAGTTCCTGAGCCTTTCTGAATGACACGGATATTAGTATCAAACTTGGCTCCTGGCTTGAAATCTTGCTCTTTAATCTGGGCACTTACTTTTGTATGTCTATAGTTGATGTTGGAGTCTTAAACTCCTTTGGGGAACAAGGAAATGATTACAAAGACAGAGGGGTAGTGCCTTTGAAGAAAAGTAATTTGAATAAGTGAGGTGGAATTTGGTTGTAAAGATTTATCAAGTCGTCAAAGAGAGGAAAATAGTTCTGAAGGAGGAAAATAATTGATGATGAACCAGCGTGGTTGCGATGAAGGAAACAATATGATGACAAGAGATCGGGCAGCTTCTAGGGGAACAGCAGCCAAAAGAATCATCAGCAAAACTCTGTTTAATTAATGAACGGCAGCAGAAGAGGGTGCTCTAAAAAGATTAGAGATAGCACTCGAGGCTGTGCCTCCTGGGAAATATTGGATGCCTGAAGTACTTCTGTGTGTGATGTGATTAAAATAATCAACTAGAATGTTGAACATTGAATCATGAATTTAAAAGATTTTGTCTGCCTGTGTAAAGCAAACATAAGACAGTCATTTTTGATTAATCTTGGGGAATAGGGAAGACCACCAATATAATGGTTGTTTCCAGAAGCCATAGTGGAAATGTCTTATTCTTTGTCCATAGCAACCTGATATATTATTGTCCATCAAGATTTTAACTCTGTGCCCTTATTATAAAATATATTTGGAGCTGACAGTTGCAACTTGAACTGTGTAACTTAGGATAAAAGGTACAGATTGTAAATTTCTCCTCTGTAACATCCATGATTATTTTTATTTTTTTAATGAAAACGAAAGAGTGTGTAATCTTGTTAGTAAGTGCAACTCCTCAAACTTCAGAACAGAAAAAAAAATACAATTTTGTTGATTATGTCACTCTTGATCATTTTGCCATTGTCAAGTGTTTCTTGGATTCTTCTGGAATGTTGACATTTACCCAACTTTGAAGTTAAGGGAAAACTGTATTCCCTTTTTATTTCCTTTTTATCATCCTTTTCTAAAATTTTGTTATAGGAAAAGAGGCACACAGGGATTTAGCTATCAGGCTTCTGAGTGTTATGAATTAACAAGAGAGCAGTATTATTCCCATATCTCTGATTCCTACTGTCGTGGTGGGAATGACCAATAATTACGTTTTTTTTCTTATTTCACTGTACTACAATAAATGCATGTTGCAGCTGAACGGGTTTGACAGAAAACATACTTCAAGTATGTGACTACATTTACAGTTATTTACATATTAATGGTATAGGATTTGGACATCATAATGTCATCACTGGCTTTAAAAAACACTTAGAATATTCTTTTAATTAAGTTTAGATTTGCTATGAGAGTTTTAAAATATAATTTGTGCCGAATTCTAAAGCTGAGTAGTCAAAGACATTATTTAAAAGTTCTCATAAACTTTAAATTATGCTTGAGTTGATGTTTCTTGCTAAGCAGAACATTAATTTGGTTTTGCTGTGTATAAATATATCAAAATTAAAAAGTAAATATTTTCATCGGCTCTTTAGACACTCGGATTAAGGTATCTGAAGCAGCTGGTCAGGAACCTTTGACCTAGTAGTGGAGTTTACAGATATGGCAAAACCCTACGGCAGATTAAAACACTGCATACAAAGACACCAGCTATGCCTTCAAAACACACCAAACGTCACTGCATAGTTTGTTAAGGTGATCATATAAGAGGGAGAAAAAATTCAGGTGGGGCTTTGGCTACACAGTGAGACACTGCTGCCCCAAGCTACAGTACTTGCACTTCTTTGTTCTCACTAGCTCCTCACTTCCCACCAGCACCTTTCAGTAGAGTCCAATGGCCACCTATAATTAGATTTTTATTTGTGCCTTAACATGCTTACTGTCTGCCTCCCTCAGACAGGGGATACCCTTGATGGAAAGACTATGGGTAATTTGTGTTTCCCTCTGAATCCCTGGTACTTAGTATAGGACATCACGTATAGTAGGCACTTCAGTTAATTTTTATTAAATGTTAAAAGATGCCATTTTGGGAAAGAGATTTCTCATTTAACCTTAATCAGAGCAGCATCAGGATTGGTCCCAGGTGTAGAGTTTAGAGTCTCAGTTTACATTCATATATATGTGAAATCATCAGCACTGCCTTCTCTCAGGCAACAGAGTCACATGCGTTTAATTCAGGATCTGTTTTCTTTTTTTTTTTTAACATCTTTATTGGAGCATAATTGCTTTACAATGGTGTGTTAGTTTCCGCTTTACAACAAAATGAATCAGTTATATATATACATATGTTCCCATATCTCTTCCCTCTTGCGTCTCCCTCCCTCCCACCCTCCCTGTTCCACCACTCCAGGCGGTCACAAAGCACCGAGCTGATCTCCCTGTGCTGTGCGGCTGCTTCCCACTAGCTATTTTACGTTTGGTAGTGTATATACGTCCATGCCATTCTCTCACTTTGTCACAGCTTACCCTTCCCCCTCCCCATATCCTCAAGTCCATTCTCTAGTAGGTCTGTGTCTTTATTCCTGTCTTACCCCTAGGTTCTTCATGACATTTTTTTCCCTTAAATTCCATATATATGTGTTAGCATACGGTATTTGTCTCTCTCTTTCTGACTGACTTCACTCTGTATGACAGACTCTAGGTCTATCCACCTCATTATAAATAGCTCAATTTTGTTTCTTTTTATGGCTGAGTAATATTCCATTGTATATATGTGCCACATCTTCTTTATCCATTCATCCGATGATGGACACTTAGGTTGTTTCCATCTCCGGGCTATTGTAAATAGAGCTGCAATGAACATTTTGGTATGTGACTCTTTTTGAATTTTGGTTTTCTCAGGGTATATGCCCAGTAGTGGGATTGCTGGGTCATATGGTAGTTCTATTTGTAGTTTTTTAAGGAGCCTCCATACTGTTCTCCACAGTGGCTGTATCAATTTACATTCCCACTAACAGTGCAAGAGGGTTCCCTTTTCTCCACACTCTCTCCAGCATTTATTGTTTCTAGATTTTTTGATGATGGCCATTCTGACCGGTGTGAGATGATATCTCATTGTAGTTTTGATTTGCATTTCTCTAATGATTTGTTATGTTGAGCATTCTTTCATGTGTTTGTTGGCAGTCTGTATATCTTCTTTGGAGAAATGTCTATTTAGGTCTTCTGCCCATTTTTGGATTGGGTTGTTTGTTTTTTTGTTATTGAGCTGCATGAGCTGCTTATAAATTTTGGAGATTAATCCTTTGTCAGTTGCTTCATTTGCAAATGTTTTCTCCCATTCTGAGGGTTGTCTTTTGGTCTTGTTTATGGTTTCTTTTGCTGTGCAAAAGCTTTGAAGTTTCATTAAGTTCCATTTGTTTATTTTTTTTCCATTTCTCTAGGAGGTGGGTCAAAAAGGATCTTGCTGTGATTTATGTCATAGAGTGTCCCGCCTATGTTTTCCTCTAAGAGTTTGATAGTTTCTGGCCTTACATTTAGGTCTTTAATCCATTTTGAGCTTATTTTTGTGTATGGTGTTAGGGAGTGATCTAATCTCATACTTTTACATGTACCTGTCCAGTTTTCCCAGCACCATTTATTGAAGAGGCTGTCCTTTCTCCACTGTACATTCCTGCCTCCTTTATCAAAGATAAGGTGACCATATGTGCATGGGTTTATCTCTGGGCTTTCTATCCTGTTCCATTGATCTATCTTTCTGTTTTTGTGCCAGTACCATACTGTCTTGATTAGTTGTAGCTTTGTAGTATAGTCTGAAGTCAGGTAGCCTGATTCCTCCAGCTCCATTTTTCGTTCTCAAGATTGCTTTGGCTATTCGGGGTCTTTTGTGTTTCCTTTCCATCTTATTTTTACATATGCCATAGAGCTGTTACTCCTCTAGATATTTTAAGGTGACTAGCATGCTGTAAATTCCTTGATAGAGTCTTGAGGCATCTGGTGGAAAGATATGACTAAAATCTTGCAAAAAAATAAATAAAATCTAGCAAACCACCTCATCTTTCAGTTAGTGGAATATCCCTCCAGGGTAAAGAGTAAACATTGGCTGGACCAGGTTGTCAGTCAAAAAAGAAGGAAAATGGCTTTTTCTGTCCACTTCATTTTTCTTTCTTTAGAGACTTTTGGCTACAGTGGGTTTCTTTTTAATCCCTCTGTGCATGCCCTACAGCATCTGGTCTTGCAGTTTGTCCATTAAAGGCCTTCAGCAGTATTTGTGGACTTGAACTCAGTCCCTCTGTGTAGTCATTTGGTGGCAGGGCATGGTAGAGGTGGACAAAACAAGGAGTAATGCAGTTAGAACTTTGTGCTCTCCAACCTTGAGGATTTAGTGCTGACAGCAGCACTTTTGAGCTATGTAACCTTGGTCAAGTTGCTTGAACTCTCAAAGTCTTAGTTTCTTCATTTATAAAATAAGATTGCTGTGTTTGTCAAAATGATATAATCTTTGCAAAGCTCTTGGAAGAATGCCAGCACAGTGTATGAGGATATATGCATACTCTCCCACAGATAATAAATGGATATTTAGTAGCAAATGCAAAATAAAATTTAACCCTTCAAAATAATCCCCTAAGCCTTCACAAACTTCAAAAACCAAAATAGTTATAGTATGTTAACCCCCCATGGACTTTAGCATAAAAAGGTAAAAGATCAGATCTGGTTTGAACCAAGTCACAGAGGATTTAACAATGACATCAAAAGAAGGATCCAAATCAGAAACCTTTGTTTCCTAAGATGTGGTCTTACCCTGGACAGATTACGGAAAGACACTAGCATATTTGTACCTCTCAGGAGTTTTTAAAAGGGTGCTTTAAAAGTGTCTTTTTCACAACATCTGTAACAGGAGAGAAGGTGAAACTCTCACAAGCTTAACAGGAGAAATAGATCAGAAACTTTTTTTTTTCTAAATAAAGATTTATTTTCACGGTGCCTGGTCTCTCTGACCTAAATTGCAGTAATTCAGTGTGTGTGAAATTACCTTTTCTAGGACAGGAAGATCACAGCAAAAAAAGAGGAAAAAAATGGCAAGAGGAAAAGAATATACAATACAGATAAGCGTTCAGCTTGCCTGACAAAGACCCTGGGACTAATAAGAAACTAGTTATAACAAAGACAACTCAGAAAGGTAACTACTAATATGAAGGACTAGCAATTATCTTCACTGGGCAGCCATGTTCAGGGGAGTCAGGAGGTCTTTTAAGAACTAAAATAAAACAGTGTTGAGGCCAAAGAATGGCATCTAATTGAGTTCTCTGTTTCTGGGGCTTATTTTATTTTATTAAACTTTCTTATCACTTTCAAGTTCATGGTGATGGCATAGCAGATTTATTTCTGTAATTAAATTGATTATTATTTACCAGCAGTAGTAAAGCTGGCATAAAAAGACACACAGTCAGTAACATAGTTCAGAGTTTATGAATTATTACTTAGGACTGATGAATGGGATCATTATTTCTTTCCGTTCAGGTTAGCGCATTGTGTCTCAGGTCTGAAGGCTGGAAGCAAATCAGAAAAGGCTAGTTACTAGCAATTTGTGACCATCCATGGGTTTTTTTTTGCTCCTCCTCCTGGGCTTCAAAATAAGTCATAAAAATATCACAAACTAAAATCTTCTCTTTGTGCTGTGGTCAGCACTTGAACAATGTGAGTTACAGTCATAATATTATCACTGGCAGGTGTTATATTGTGGGTTGGATTTTGTTAACCAGGATTTGATGTGTGAGAGCCTCCAGCTTGGTGTTGGAGTTCCACATGTTAGGGGTGGGTGATATACGTACAGACAGGTTCTGAATGACTCAGCCTGATACAGGCTTGGCATTTTCACATGGCTGAAGAAACTTCTGGAAGATAATGACTTGATAACTCTAACACTCAAGGACCTTAGGATTATTACATCTAGAAGGATCTCTAATTGGGCTGAAAAGTATTATGAAGAGGTAATGTAGTCTTCATGGCAGGAAAAGGGAATCAAAACAGGAATGCTAGGTCCAGCATCTACAATTAATCTCTGCTGAGTTTTTACAATCCATGTTACATCCTTTGAGTAAGTATGTTTAAGTGATACTGCTCACAAAATTTACCCAAATCAACCAAATTTAGTATAAGAGTGAGGGATAAAAGAACATTCAGTTTTCAGTTTGAAAATCTTAATAAGCCCCTAGCAAACTGTGTATAGAATATGATCAAATATCTCTCTCCCTTTTTGGTAATAGCCATAAATTGGTGAGAGTAAACATTTTGAGCTTTATATAGGAAGAAGAATGAAGACAAGAACAGACCTATTGGCAATGCAGTCATTTTGCTAATACAGTCCCCATATCAGTTAGGATGGGTACAGTTATGTTGTGTTAACAAAATTCCCCAAAGCTCAGTGGCTGAAAACAACAAAGATCTTACCTGGGCCATAATCCATCTTGGGTCTCTGCTTCTCATTGTCTTCACTCAGGGATACAGGTTGGTGAACCCTCCATTACTTGGAATATCGTTTATCACCTTATCAGGGGCAAGGAAAAATAATGAATTGTGTGCCAACTCATAAAGGTTCCTGCTCACATATTATAGGCCTAAGCAAGTCACCTGCAGGCCCAACTTCAAGTGCATCTTTTTTAATTAAAGTATAATTGGCTTATAATATTATTTGAATTTCAGGTGTACAATATAGTGATTTGATATTTTTATAGACTATACACTATACAAAGTTATTATAAAATACTGACTATATTCCTTGTGCGCTACATGATATCCATGAGACTTATTTATTTTATAACTGCTAGTTTGTATCTCTTAATCCCCTTCATGTCTTTTGCCCCTACCTACCCCTCCCCCCTGTGGTAACCAGTATTTCTCTGTAATTATCTGTATTTCTGTTTCTGTTCTGTTGTATTCATTCAGTTGTTGGAATGGATACATATATGTTTATATATACATATATATATATATAATGGAATATTACTCAGCCATAAAAAAGAATTAGATCTTGCCATTTTTAACAACATGGATGGACCTGGGTTGTTACGTATCTGGCACATAGAAGGTATAAGATAAATATTTGTCAGTTTTTCATTTGTTTGTTTGTTTTTTACATGTCCATCTACCCTGGTATCTAGTGAGTTTAAGAGGTGAGAGAGTTCTGTTCTGTTTGTGTTGTATTGGTGCTAAGCAATATGCCTCAGCAGTAGCATGCAGATAAATATTTGATGAATGAGTAACTGAAAGGAATAGTAGGTTTTCACTAACTTGAGCTAATTATGAAGAATACAGGGCAGAAGGTGCGTCAGCGACGGCCACTTCGGGAAGAGCGTGGCCTAGGCGGAACACAGAGGCTTGACGTGAAAATGTGGGACTCAATCGGTGCGTAGCCGCTCGTAAAGGCAAGACAGGCTTGGTCGAGACTGCGGGAGAGGTGGACAGAAACGAGCGTGGCCCAGAGGATAAAAGGAATGTGAAAGGACTCGGATCAGGGGCATGGACGCCGATGATGAAGCGGGGCCACGGAGTAGCGTATGGGACGCAAGTGACGTTCCTGCAAGTTACTTGGGAGCTGATCAAGACTTCAAGCTAAAGATGGTGATGATGAGTCGCCTGAGGGTCATTCTTCAAGCCTCTCCATGCAAGGCACAGTGGAGAAGGTTCCAGATTCCGAGGTCCATGCTAGCAAGGCCCTTCAGCCTCTACACCTGCACTTACAGAACCTGGAACCGAGCCTGTGAGTACATGGCTGCCTGGAGAGAACAGAAGCCTGGTTGTTTCCTAACAGTCACATGTGTCTGCAGCTCTGATGTCAGTGGCATTCCAGACTGGGATTAGATGCCTTGAGAACTGAGAGCATAACCCATTATTTCTCTGTTTGTTCAAATATGGAAAGCCTTTTTCTCCCCTAGATTTATTGAGATATAACTGACCCAAGTCTAAGGTGTACATGATGATGATTTGATACACGTACATACTGTGAAATGATTACCACAGTACTGTGTGGAAAGGTGTGTTCTTCATCGATTTTGACTTGTTAAAATGATGTCATGCAGAAATAGGTCAAAGAACTCCCAAGTTTCAAATACTTTGAACCTGTTCTTTATTGTTTTTTGTCAGCAACTGTCTTTTTACTAAAATTGATCCACGGACTGCGAATTATTTCTGTGAGTCTGAACATTCTGGAATTTTCATATTCATGTCTGCAAGCAGTTCAGTAGCTTCATACTCTGGAATATTCCATCCCTCGTTACAAATTGCAGAAGAGGTGCTTCTAGCTGACCAGCTTGCCAGTGTGTGCTCCGCTGTGAACCCAGCAGATCAAGTGAGGCAGCAGATGGTCCTCCCTGACACCATGGTGCTACTGCCATGGGCGTGGGTCGTCCTGTGCTGTTGGGGTGGACTGTGCACTGCAGATGCTGCATGGCATCCCTAAGTGTCCCCTGTGGGGCCAAGTAACCTTGGTACAGAACTTCTGAGATGATCGGAGAGGATAATGTGTGTGTTGGTGGAGACATGAGTTTAATGAAATGGTTAAGCATATCTTTTAAGTAGTTATGTATTTTCCACCATTCACAGTGAATTCACACAGAGTTTTCCAGTGTTGGTTTGCTTACCGATTCTAGCTTTCTCAACTTTTCCTCCTTGGGTTTACTCTCTTTGACCCTATTTTGCACATTAAACAAGGAATTTATTAGTAATGCTAATCTAGCTAAATCTGTTGCCTTGAAACTGCTTCATAAATATATTTTTACTGTAAGTTTAATTTGTTTCCTCCGATATTGACTGTATTCTCCTTAAACTGAACTGGTCTGAGTCATAATAAATTTCTGGTTGCTGGGTGCACTTGAGAAGATAATGTATTCTGCTGTTTTTGGATGGAATGTCCTATAATTATCAATTAAATATATCTTGCCTAAAAAAAAAAAAAAAGAATACAGGGCAAATCTGAATAACTGAAAAGGTTGAACTGAAATATGTTTTTCAAATAAATCATTTTATTTAAGTTCGCATAAATGTAACAAAGCTAACACTATCACCCAAAAGATATTCTTTCTCGAAATGAATACTTTACGTGCAGAAATTTGCCTGTCCATTTGTGAAATGGAGTGAAGCTCTCAGAGATTATCCAATAAATCTGCTATTAAAACCTTATTATCCTTATCTTAGACCTTAAATAACTGTCATCCATCCTATTTTAGACATTTTTATAAATTTATTTATTTATTTGTTTATTTTTGGCTGTGTTGGGTCTTCTTTGCCGTGCATGGGCTTTCTCTAGTTGCGGTGAGCGAGGGCTACTCTTTGTTGCGGTGCGTGGGCTTCTCATTTTGGTGGCTTATCTTGTTGCAGAGCACAGGCTTTAGGCGCACGGGCTTCAGTAGTTGTGGCATGTGGGCTCAGCAGTTGTGGCTTGCAGGCTCTAGATCGCAGTCTCAGTAGTTGTGGCACATAGGCTTAGCTGCTCCGCAGCATGTGGGATCTTCCCGAGCTAGGGCTCGAACCCATACCCCCTGCATTGGTTAAGCAGTTCAGAATGCTTAACCACATTGACCATCAGCTAGCAACTATACAGGTGGACTTGATTTGAATTTATTGTAGTTATCATATTTACATTTTGTCTTTAAGCTGCTGATTCACACATGCTTAAATGTAGTACTCAAATATTTATTACAATTCTCTTTTCAGTATACTTTTATTTTCAAAGTGTGTAAACTACTCATCCCTTCTTCAGCAAAACATTCAGATTCCAAGTCAAATAGTTATAATATTTTGTTGAGACGTGCACAAAAGCTTAAAATATAAGTGCAAATCTCAAAGCAAACACTCCCTTCAGATGATTCTCTTCCACCTCCACCTCATTTTTTTTTTTTTTTTTTGTGGTACGCGGGCCTCTCACTGTTGTGGCCTCTCCCGCTGCGGAGCACAGGCTCCGGACGCTCAGGCTCAGCGGCCATGACTCACGGGCCCAGCCGCTCCACGGCATGTGGGATCTTCCCGGACCGGGGCACGAACCCGTGTCCCCTGCATCGGCAGGCGGACTCTCAACCACTGCGCCACCAGGGAAGCCCCACCTCACCTCATTTTATTTAAAGTTTCTTTGACATTCAGCAGATTTTAGGTGAAAACTCTGATTGTGGTATCTGACCAGCCTGGACCCTCTAGGGATGCATTGGTTTAGTATTATGGTGTTGTTAGACCTGCGCGGTCTCCTAGGAGTTTCGACTCGCCCAGGAAACAACAAGAGTCGGAAGTCGATGCAAAACGCAAGAGGTTTATTGAAGGCCGGTGCACCGGGGTTCCTTGGTCCTCACGCAGGAGGTCGAAGAAGGAACCCCTTTTGGGCGCGAATATGTCAGTTTTATAGGTTCCCACTTCCCCGTATGTAAATTATAGATTTGGTTGTGTTCTCCTGCTGATTGGTCCCGGCTTAGGCTCGGACCAGAGAGGGAACTTATCCCCAGCTGTCTGATTGGTCTTTGACAGACACCTATTTTGTTTATCTCCCTCCTTCTCCCCAGCTGCCTGATTGGTCTTTGACAGACACCTATTTTGTTTATCTCCCTCCTCCCCAGCTGCCTGATTGGTCTTTGACAGACACCTTTTTTACATTTTGTTATCTCCCTCCTTCTCGAAAGGGGGCCGGACATCCTGGAAATTCACCCATTGTCTAAGAAGCCCCTATTGTCTGGAGAGTTCTTAATCATTAGCTGGAACAATGTCCCTCGAGTCCCACATTCCCCCCTTTTTCTTGTGACTATTGATTCCAATCATGGAATCTCAACCTTCTGTTCGTAAACTTTGGTACTGTTGTCTTAACATTAGAACTTGTACAGTACTGATACGTTCTCTAATAAATGCTATCAAGCGATTTAGAACACATGGTCCAAAAGTTAAAATCAACAATAAAACAATAAGAGGTCCCAACAGAGTAGAGATTAAGGTGGTAAACCAGGGGGACTTATCAAACCATGATTGAAACCATCCTTTTTCGTTCTCTCTCTCCCTTTGCCTTTTATCTAAGCGTTCCCTTAGTTTATCCATGGTTTTGGTAATGGTTCCTGAATGATCAATATAAAAGCAACATTCTTCTTTTAGAGCGGCGCATAATCCCCCTTCCTTAAGAAACAGCAAATCTAGGCTGCAACACCATTTCTGAAAGTGAGGTGAGTGATTCCTTTAGTTGAGTTATGGAACTTTCTAATGCTCGAAGGTCGATGTCTACAGCCTGTCTTAAACTTGCATAATACTGGGGTTGTTGTATGAGGGCTGTGGTTCCTGTTCCTATCCCGGCAGATATTCCTAGTCAGTCAGTAAAGGCAGTAAAACCAAAATTATAAGTCTTAGGTTCGTAGAAGCTTGAGTTTGAGCGGGTTGTCGGTTCTTTGGGCCTGCCATCCTGATGATGCCGTCGCTGGTGCAGCCTTCACATGTGAAGCATGGATCCAGGCAGCGATGCCGTCCACTTTTATGGCCGTTGGGGTGGTGAGGAGGACGGTGTATGGTCCTTTCCATCGAGGTTTCAACATCTGGGTTCGATGCCGATGGACGTATACGGAGTCTCCGACTTGGAAAGGATGAGTTTCTCCCGGTGTTCCCGGTTGGTAGGCCTTGGCGAGTTGGGACCATATTTTTTTCTGGACCAATTGGAGTCCCAGTAGCCTAGCATATAAGTCAGTGTTATTTTGACAATCAGGTTTTATTTCTTTTCCTAAAGTGAGGAGGGGAGGCGGGGCACCATATAATATTTCAAAAGGAGTAAGATGGTATCGGGAAGGTGTATTTCTAACCCGGAATAGGGCCAAAGGAAGGAGCACCATCCAATCGGTACCGCCAGTCTCCAAGGACAATTTAGTTAGGGTCTCTTTTAGAGTCCTATTCATTCTTTCTACCTGACCTAAACTTTGGGGTCTATAGGCACAATGTAATTTCCAATCAGTCCCCAAATATCTGGCCACATCCTGACTTACCTGGGCGATGAAGGCTGGACCATTATCAGACCCTATTACCTTTGATGCTCCAAATCGAGGAAAAATTTCTTCTAAAATCTTCTTGGCTACTACAGCAGCTGTTTCTTTTTTTTTGTTGTTGGGAAAGCCTCTATCCATCCTGAAAAAGTGTCTACAAAAACTAAAAGGTATTTATTACCGTTCCTTCCAGGACGCACTTCGGTAAAGTCCACTTCCCAGTAAGTTCCTGGGCGGTCCCCCCGAGTCTCTTTCCAGTTTTAAGTTTCCCTTTGTGAGCATTTACCTGTTGACATGGGACGCATTCCTGCACAATTTGTTCAGCTAATTTTGTCATTCCAGGGGTTTCGTACCCGGCTTTTTGTAACAAGGCTACCATCTTTTTAGTCCCCAAATGTGTCCATCTGTGCATCTGTTGTAACATGGATTCTGCTTGCTGAGGGGACAAAGTTCCTTTTGTTGTGGCCGGGATGATTTCTTCATCGCGGCCTGGTTTTTCAGGAACTTTATCTGACAGTCCTAAAATGACTTCTCCCGATGCTATTTCTCGGGCCACTTGGTCAGCCATATTATTTCCCCTAATTATTGGGGCATTTCCTTTTTGATGTCCAGGGCAGTGGATGATACTGACTTTAGTAGGAAGCATGAGTGCAGTCAACAAAGCCACGATTTCGTCTTTGTTTTTAATTTCTTTGCCACCTGAAGTTAGTAGCCCTCTCTGTTGGTAAATGGCACCGTGGATATGAGCGGTAGCAAACGCATATCTACTGTCTGTGTAGATGTTTACTTTTTTTATTCTCTGCCATCTCTAATGCCCTCGTCAGGGCAATTAATTCAGCTCGTTGGGCTGAGGTCCCTTGTGGTAGTGCCGCTGCCCATATGACTTGTTTTCCGTCTACCACGGCTGCCCCAGTTCGACGCTTACCTTCCTCCAGGAAACTGCTCCCATCCGTGAACCAGGTGAAATCAGCATCAGGGAGGGGCAGGTCCATCAGATCCGGCCTACTGCCGTGTGCTGCGGCCAGTACTTCCTGACAATCATGTATGATGGTGGAGCTTTCCAAGTCAGGATCAGGTAGCAAGGTGGCTGGATTGAGTCCTGTGGCTGGAGCAAACTTGATGCGATCTGAGTTTAGCAACAGGGTTTGGTAATGGGTCATCCTGGCATTAGTTAGCCACCTATCCGGTGGTTGACGGACTACATTTTCCAGGGCATGAGGAGCTGTTATTGTTAGATTTTGTCCTAAAGTTAGTTTGTCAGCATCTTTGACTAGGACGGCCACTGCAGCGATTATCTTTAAACAGGTGGGCCATCCTGATGCCACAGGGTCCAATTTTTTTGACAAATAAGCAACTGGGCGATTCCAGGGACCCAATTTCTGAGTCAATACTCCTTTTGCAATGCCCTTATTTTCGGCCACATATAAATGAAAAGGTTTGGTTACATCTGGCAGTCCTAGGGCTGGAGCTGAAAGTAAAGCTCGTTTGATTTGGTCAAAAGCCCGTTGTTCCTTATCGCCCCAAACGAAAGGAGTGCTGTTTTTGGTTAGGTGGTACAATGGGGCTGCCAGCTCAGCAAACCCTGGAATCCATAGTCTACAGAATCCGGCCGTCCCCAAAAATTCTCTAACCTGCCTGGCGTTTTTGGGAGCCGGAATTTGGGTCACCGTATCCTTTCTGCTCTCCGTGAGCCATCTTTGCCCCCCTTTTAATAGATACCCCAGGTAACTGACCTGTTGTTGGCATATTTGTGCTTTCTTGGCTGAGGCTCTATATCCCAGGGTTCCAAGTTCCGTTAACAGTTTTTCAGTACCCTTGATACAATCTTCTTGGGTCTCAGCAGCTAATAAAATATCATCAACGTATTGGAGTAATGTTACCTGGGGATTTGATTCTCTATATAATGCCAGATCCTGATGGAGGGCTTCATCAAAGATGGTCGGGGAGTTCTTAAATCCCTGAGGTAGCCGTGTCCATGTCAGCTGACCAGACATTCCCGATGTTGGATCTTTCCATTCGAAGGCAAAGCAGGGTTGGCTCAGGGGAGAGAGTCTTAAACAGAAAAAAAATCTTTAAGGTCCAAAACAGTATACCACGTATGTTGAGGTGGAAGAGTGCTCAGGAGGTTGTAAGGGTTTGGAACTGTGGGGTGGAGGTCTGCCACTCGTTTGTTTACCTCTCGTAGATCCTGCACCGGCCGATAATCATTTGTTCCTGGTTTCTTTACCGGCAGGAGAGGGGTGTTCCATGCTGATTGACATCTTATTAAGATGCCCAAGTCTAGTAGCCTCTGTATATGGGGACGGATACCGTCTTTGGCTTCTCTACTCATGGGGTATTGACGGACCGTTATTGGGGTGGCAGTTGCCTTGAGTTCCACTAGCACCGGGGGCCGATTTTTGGCCATCCCCATTCCGGCAGTTTCTGCCCAGGCTTGAGGGAACCGAGTTACCCAATTAGTAACATTAACTCGTGAGGATGAAGGCTGCTCGTATAATTTATATTCATCTTCTAATTTCATAGTCAATATTTGAAGTAACCTTCCCTTATTATCAGTTATGGTGGGACCTTCTGGCTGAAAGTGAATTTGAGCCCCTACTTTAGAGAGTAAATCTCTTCCCAGCAAAGGATAGGGGCATTCCGGAATAATCAAAAATGAATGGGTTACTCGTCCAATCCCAAGATCTACTGTCCTTCGTGTGGTCCATGAATATTGTTTATTCCCAGTGGCTCCTTGTACCCATGACCTTTTAGCTGAGATAGGACCTTTTGAGTGGAGAAGGACGGAGTGCTGGGCTCCGGTATCTACCAAAAATTGAACAGGTTCCCCCTCCACTTTAAGAGTTACCCGGGGCTCGGGGAGAGGGTTCGAGCCCTGACTTTCCTAGTCTTCTTCTTTCAATGTTAAGATTTTGTTTTTGGTTGGCCTTCCTCCATTCTTTTTCTTAGGGCATTCTCTCGCCCAATGTCCTTTTTCTTTACAGTAGGCACATTGGTCCTTGTCTAATGGCCGCCTTCTGTCTGCCGTTCGCCCTTCCTGCCTATTTCTATCCCCTATATTTCTTCCTCCAACCACAGTGGCCAGTATCTTACTTAAATTCCTCTCCTCTTATCCCGTCTTATTTAACGGGCTTCCTGCTCTTTCTGCTTTCTTTCTTCCTTCTCTTCCTCTGTTTCTCTTTTATTACATACTTTATCTGCCTCTTTTACTAACTCCTGAAGCGAAAATCCCTGCAAGCCATCTAGCCTCTGTAATTTCTTCTTAATATCAGGGGCCGCTTGATCTATGAAAGCCATTGTTATAGTAGCCCTATGTCCCTCCGAAGTTGGATCATAAGGGGTAAAGCGTTTAAAGGCTTCCATTACACGTTCCAGGAACACAGTTGGCGATTCCTGGGGCCCCTGAGTTACTTCCCTTACCTTAGCCAAATTAGTGGGCCGTCTGGCCGCTCCATGGAGACCCGCCACCAGAGCCTGGCGATACATTTTCAGGCGCTCCCTACCTTCCGGGGCATTGAAATCCCAGTTTGGCCTGACGAGTGGGAAACCAGCATCAATCTCGTTAGGCAGCTGGGTAGGTTGCCCATTGGCGCCTAATACATTTTTTTCTGGCTTCTAAAAGAACCCGTTGCCTCTCCTCAGTCGTTAGGAGAGTCTGGAGCAGCTGCTGACAATCATCCCATGTGGGCTGGTGGGAGAAAACAAGAGATTCTATTAAAGCGGTAAGGGCCTGTGGATTTTCGGAAAAAGTTGGGTTATGCATTTTTCAATTATAAAGATCTGCAGAGGAAAAGGGCCAATATTGGAGAGATCTATTCCCTTGGCCATCGGGGGGGGGCCATATTCTCTAAGAGGTAGGGCAGTGGAGTCCGGGGAGATTGCCCTCCGGCTCCTAGTGCCCACTGAGGGACCCCTTTCTTCTTCCATCATGGATGGTTCCCTTGGTGCCGAGGGCAGTGGAGCTGGGGGTCCTCTAGGTGGTAGGGGATTCGGGGCCGGAGGATAAGGGGGTGGGGAATCCAAAAGAAGCAAATCGGACTGCGGGTCAGGATAAATCGCCTTCGGTAGATCCGGGGCGTCGGGTAGCTTCTCCGTGTTGGGGTTTTTCTTTAAGGCTAATATCTCCGACGCTGCTGATGTATGCGCGGACGTACCTGTTGAGGAAACAAAGGGCCGGACCCACGGAGGTGGGGAGAGAATTAAATCTTCCCAGACCAAGACATATAGTACTTGGTCTGGATGTCCGTGGGGATCTATATTAAATATCTTAGACTTCAGCAGCTTAATCTTCTCTAATAAAAGGATCCTTCGGGGGGCCATCCTATCTGAAATGTTGGCCATTCAGAGGCACACAAAGTCTGCCACTTTCCTTTCTTTACCTCTACCGAAAAATTATGGGCTCTGGCCCGAACTTCGGTCCAATAGCTTAGGGTAAGGGAAAGAGGAGTCGTCATAGTTTGTCCCATTGTCGTCCGTCAGAGAAGAAGAATAGACCACAATACAGAAACAGTTAAAACTCCACGAAACACATATACGTATGGGCCACCGCGAGCTCGCTTCAAAACCGAAACTTCTTCAGATGGCAGTTACCACCAAGGGAACTGCCGAAACCGAGTGAAGGGGAGACAGAGTTTGCCTCTCCTTCCAGATGAGCCACCAGGGCGTCCCCTAGGGCTCATGGACGCCGGCTATTAGCACGTCTGCCTAGCCAGAGGTCCGATACAGATTCCATAATAAGCCGATTCTTACGGCTTTCCTCCGATAATGGCCCACAAAGAACAAGGGACAAACAGACAATCAAGCTCGAGCTTACCTGGTACCTCCAACTCCCGATGTTCTTGTGGTCCGGGGCGAGTGGAATCCCGGACGAGCCCCCAAATGTTAGACCTGCGCGGTCTCCTAGGAGTTTCGACTCGCCCAGGAAACAATAAGAGTCGGAAGTCGATGCAAAACGCAAGAGGTTTATTGAAGGCCGGTGCACCGGGGTTCCTTGGTCCTCACGCAGGAGGTCGAAGAAGGAACCCCTTTTGGGCGCGAATATGTCAGTTTTATAGGTTCCCACTTCCCCGTATGTAAATTATAGATTTGGTTGTGTTCTCCTGCTGATTGGTCCCGGCTTAGGCTCGGACCAGAGAGGGAACTTATCCCCAGCTGTCTGATTGGTCTTTGACAGACACCTATTTTGTTTATCTCCCTCCTTCTCCCCAGCTGCCTGATTGGTCTTTGACAGACACCTATTTTGTTTATCTCCCTCCTCCCCAGCTGCCTGATTGGTCTTTGACAGACACCTTTTTTACATTTTGTTATCTCCCTCCTTCTCGAAAGGGGGCCGGACATCCTGGAAATTCACCCATTGTCTAAGAAGCCCCTATTGTCTGGAGAGTTCTTAATCATTAGCTGGAACAATGTCCCTCGAGTCCCACAGTGTGCTGAGATTTGTGTGTGTGGAATGGGAGAGGTGGGTGCGGGGAGGGAGGTTAATTTAGTACTTTTTATTTCCCTGTTGAAGAGCATTAAAAATCAAAAAAGCTGATATAAAAGGCATGTGAACTTGGTTTCTGTGGGATTGCCTGAAGCAAATAGTGCTGTTAGAATCCATAACCAGAATGTGACAACCTTTGCTCTCACCACCTTCAGAGAAGCAAACCTCAGCATTTTGACATACCTTAGGAACACCCAACTCTACATTATATTAAAGAGGAATTGATATTTTTACTGACTATCTCATGAAGACCCATGAAAGACAATCTATATCAGACACCATATGGCTAGACTTTATGAAGTTATCCAGATTTTCTTCCAGTTTCCTTTCTCTGTTTACCTCACATCCACACAGAGTCCTTTTCTTTTTCCCTTCTCTGCAGCCTTTGCAGTCAGTGTAGCTGGTTGCAGTTTTCCTTACCCTCCCATCTCTCTCCTCCCCAACATACACACCTAAATTAACATATTCACTCATTTACTCAACTATTATTTATTGAGTGACTACAAGTGCCAGGCATTTTCCGCAAGATGAGCTATGTATTTAACAATGACTCTCCCATTCATGGTTTGACTAAAAAGCATTCCTGTCATTCTCAGTAAATATTTACTGAGTGGTGGTCACAGAGCATTACCAGAGGTGGTGCTGGGAGGAGGAAGAAATGTTTATGATGCTAAGAAAAGGCAACTTTCTTGGAGCTATGCAACTGATAGAAGGAAGTTTAGCATTATAAAAATAAAACCCAAATGGCCACTTTCGGCATTGGATACTTGTTTCTGGACTGAGAGTAAAATTATACAGATTCAAGGGGTCAAAGGTAGATGAACTAAAGCCTAAGACTAAATAGGAATAATAGGAGGTCAGAGTTGGAATGGACCTAGAAGTTATAATGTCTCAAGACTTATTACATGTTTGAGAGACCTAAAAGGCACACACAGAGAGGACAATATTCCAAGTCTTCATAAGTCTTTCCAGGTTTGGGACATGCAATCATGGCTTCTTTTTGATTATTTCAAAATCTGTTAAGAATTTTTTCAGTCACCTTTCCAAGGTTGAGCCCAAATATCAATTTTCTTTTTTCCGTAGAGCCTTGCCTAGTCTTTCCCATCTCTCACAAAGCATTTTGAATGTGATGGTACTTGAATTATTATATTTATTATACATTTGTTGGCTGAAAACAAAAATTCATGGTCCTGTTTGGCTTTATTCTTTTAAGCTTCCAAATTTTGAACACTTTATGTACTAAGTATTGGGGCATTGTAATTTTATCCTTATACCTATCTTTGATGTATGCATTTACACCCCCATTTTACAGATGGAAACTGAGTCTCAGAGAGATCTAGTAACCTGAACAAGACCACAGAGCAAGTAGAGGTGTCACTTCTCAAACCTAAGTTCTTCAAATGCCAAAATTTGTTTGCTTTGTCATAATCTATACAGATTTAACCAGTAACTGGGAAATGACTGGACATTGATATTTTATACATATGTACACATATACATATATACACAGGAATAAGCACACACATACATATAGTTATTGTATATAATTGACTTTTAATACTTAAATGTAGAAGGAGAGTTTATTAATGTAAACATCTAGCATTAATTTGTTTCATCTTTGCAGATACTCTTCATTTCAAACAGGATATATGGTACATCTTATCATTCTTTTTAGACGTTCAATATCTATACCTCCTTCCTAGACTTAGGGATACCACCTCCCTTATGAGGCAGAGCCTGCCCTTCACTATTGCAGCTAAAATATCCAAACGCTAGCTTTCCCAACTTACTTTTCAGCCAGAGGGAGGGAAGCCTGACTTTAGATATCATTCCTGGCCTGGATTGCCAACATCCTAGAAGTCCTGGAAGACACCTAACAGCCTCTTAATAAATCATGCCCCACTTATTTAACCAGAAAAGGTTTCTGTGGCATGAGCTTCAGAATCCTGGATATATGGGATAGCGGAAAGGGCTTAAATTTGGTGGCACAAAGTCGCTTTGCTTTGCTGAATCTCAGTTTTTTAAATTATGAAAATTGGGATAATAATAATTATCTCACATGTTAAGAGCGAGAATGAAGTGGTGTGATAATCATCAGGTTGGAAGTGCTATATCTGGTAGGAGAAATAGAGCTGCATACAGTCCCTACAACCTAAGAACGTCTTGAAAAAATCAAAATAAAAGAGTCATACCAATTTTCAGAGAAAATAAAAAGTAAACCAACTTTATTTCATAAGCAGTGGATTACAAATCTCTTTCTTTCTGACAAAAATCTGCTTCTGGGAAAAGGTCTACCTTGGAACATTATCTTCTATCTCCAATGTAGTTTTCTCTACTCCTAAAAGGTAATTTCTTAGTCAATGGAATCCTAGGGTAGAAATCACCATTAGGAAACACTTGCTCAATTTTGGTCAGCTGGGGCCTGAGCTCTGACACCTGTTTTAGGGACGAGAG